>NW_024723387.1:357500-444403 GCF_018991925.1 Homarus americanus
ACAATACTACATTACTTCTGACCTACAAACTCTTTCCTAGACCCTACTACCCCTACCCAAAACCACTACTACAACCCCTACCACAACTACCACACAACCCTACTACAACCCCTACCACATCCCCTACTACAACACCTACAACCCCTACTACAACCCCTACTACCTCTACCCCACCCCCTACACAACCCCTACCACAACCACTACCACAACCTCTACCACAACCCCTACCACAATCCCTACCACAACCATACCACAATCCCTACTACAACCCCTACCACAACCATACTACAACCCTACAACATACCCACTATCCCTACCACTACAAGGTCACAAGCATCTTCAATGTGCAAACTTAATAGGCCGGGTCATTTATGGTCCAGCCCTATTTTATATTTAGGGACTCTCTCTCTCTCTCTCTCTCTCTCTCTCTCTCTCTCTCTCTCTCTCTCTCTCTCTCTCTCTTCTGGTAAAATGTCAGAAGTAGAGTTGAAGCCTTACCGCTCAGGGCTTAAAGGGCATATGTGTACCAGACTTCAATAAAGTTCTTGTGCTCATTTCTGGTTCTACCGAATAGAGAGATAGAGAGAGAGAGAGATAATGAAAGAAGGGAGGTGAAGTGAGACGAGAGGGGAGACAGAGAGAAGCATGAGGGAAGATAGAGAGAGATAGAGGGGAGATACAACCAAGAGATTTCTCCCCTTTCGTTTTGAAATGATAACCATTCTCTCTCTCTCTCTCTCTCTCTCTCTCTCTCTCTCTCTCTCTCTCTCTCTCTCTCAGCAAGGTTGATTTATCACCATCACCGTCACTAACACCACCACCAACACCACCAATAACACCACCACTATCACCACCAACTCATTAATCTCTCTATAAAAACCAGTTGTATTAAGGTGTCATACAGACGTCATTATTCAACCAAAAAATCTTTAAACATTAATCTTGTTTAAGAAGATGAAACCACTGAGCTAAAATATTCCCAGGTCGTCCATCACAGCTGCCGGGCCCAAGTGTCGCGACGCAGAGCAATGAAAAAAAAAAGTTTTCATTTTTGAGAGTTCTGAGAATACCTTTTGAAATGTGTAAATTATATGCATTTTTTTAAGGTAGCAATGTTAATCTTAAAAATCACTTATTATTTTTTATTTATTTTTTTACGTCGGTTCATTAAGAGTTAAATCTAATTTTAGTGAAATTTATTCAGGAAAATTTAATATTTCAGGTTTTGGTGATTTGTCTTGAAGGAAATTCCCTTCAAGACACAACACATACACATATACCGCACACACACACACACACACACACACACACACACACACACACACACCTGGTCTAGATATTAATCATAAAGGCGTTTTTCCTACGTAGCAAATAACACCTCCGTTTCCCATCGCCTCCTCATTCTCCTTCTTTAGTTATTCCTCCTTCCTTTCCTTCCCCTCTCTCCTCCCTTCCTTCCCCCTCATCTTGCCAAACCTGCTCCTGGATGGCACACACTGATGGTCGTTCTCCTGTGAAGATTTCTGAACGCGGAAGAAAAGATTATGTGGTTGTTAGAGTTAAGGGAAAAGAGTGGAGATGCTGATGGTTTAAAGGGTGGTATTCTTGTGGTTTAAGGGGTGGAGCGTTTGGTTTAAGGTTATCTCTCTCTCTCTCTCTCTCTCTCTCTCTCTCTCTCTCGTACTTACAATGGACTTCCTTTGATGATGTCGCGAGAGATTTCAGCAACAAACGAAAGATTTAAAAAAAAATTGTAAACATCAAATGCTCTGTTGAGGACAATTCCCTCTTCAGACAAGGCCCTCTGATGACAAGGCCCTCTGATGACAAGGCCCTCTGATGACAAGGCCCTCTGATGACAAGGCCCTCTGATGACAAGGCCCTCTGATGACAAGGACCTCTCAAGACAAGGACCTCTCAAGACAAGGCCTTCTCCAGACAAGGCCCTCTGATGACAAGGCCCTCTGATGGCAAGGCCCTCTGATGACAAGGCCCTCTCAAGACAAGGACCTCTCAAGACAAGGCCCTCTCAAGACAAGGCCCTCTCTCCGGGACAAGACCCTTTCAGCACAAGGCCCTCTCAAGACAAGGCCCTCTCAAGACAAAGACCTCTCAAGACAAGGCCCTCTTAAGACTAGGCCCTCTTCAGACAAAGCCCTCTCCAGACTAGGCCCTCTCCAGACAAGGCCCTCTCCAGACAAGGTCCTCTCCAGACAAGGCCCTTTCAACACAAGTCCCTTTCAAGACAAGGCCCTCTCCAGACAAGGCCCTCTCCAGACAAGACCCTTTCAACACAAGTCCCTTTCAAGACTAGGCCCTCTTCAGACAGGGACCTCTCAAGACAAGGCCCTCTCAAGACAAGGCCCTCTCCAGACAAGGCCCTTTCAACACAAGTCCCTCTCAAGACAAGACCCTCTCCAGACTAAAGGCCCTCTCAACACCATAGGCCGCCTTGAGTGGTTTAAGCAACAAACAAAAGATATATAAAAAAGATTAACAGATGAAATAGACTAGAATTCCCCTGACGGACACATGAAAGAGATTTTATCCTAGTGAGAGACGGAGAGATGATGGGTGAGAGATGTAATAATGGCAATGGCAATAATAATATCATATATGTATGAGAACATCTCAGACGATCTCTCTCTCTCTCTCTCTCTCTCTCTCTTCCATGGCAGGTAATATAACTAATTCCTTTATTCTCCTTATCTCCTCTCCCTCTTTCTCTCCCTCTTCCAGGACTATGACTACATCTCTTGCCCAGATGAGTTCCCCGTGAGTAATTATTTTATATTATCTGAATGAGTTTTTTTTTTTTGGCTTTTTTTTTGGCTTCTATAAAACTTAATACATATAAGATACATATATAGTGAAACCTCTATTTAACGGACTATATATGAGGGGAGTAGTCCGTTATACAGTGAGACTTCTATTTAACGGACTATATATGAGGGGAATAGTCCGTTATACAGTGAGACTTCTATTTAACGGACTATTTATGAGGGGGGGGGGAGGGGGTAATCCGATATACATGAAAACTCTTATTTAACGGACTTTATGTTGAAAGGCTATTCCGTTATATCAAAGCTGGAGAGAAATATGTATACTGTAAGTGAAATAGGAGACACAGACAGAGAGAGACAGACATACAGACAGACAGACAGAGAGATAGACAGACACAGACACACAGACAGACAGACAGAGAGATAGACAGACATGCATGATTTTATTATACTTCAAATTATCAGTTAATGTTACTGTTGTGCTCGTTGTTGTCCTCTTTCTTGTTGTTTTGTCTTGGATGTGTAGGTATATGTATACTTCCCTGTGTCTATGTACATACTCGTATTTATACATACATACATACATACATACATACATACATACATACATAACCCATTTAAATATCTCAAGACAGACAGAGATTGATAGGTCGTCCATTTAGACAGATTCTCTCCAATTATCTGTCTCAAACTCTCCTGGATTTAGAGATTATTAAAACACTGTAGGGGTTAAGAACTCTCTCTGTGATGTGGTTGATGACGTTCGTGAGTGAATCCGACTTGGTAATCGGATTTCTATGTTATTTATATTATATTGTTTGTTGTGTGTATAAACTCGTGAGACAGTGAGACAGACAGTGAGTAACTTAACAACCAGAGTTAGGTCATCAACCGTAACCATACCTGAATACACCTGAAAGTTGATTAATTAAGGACAGGTAGTTGACAGGGGTTTATTTTGATCCTATACCTGTCGTGTCTCTGACCTGTAGTAGTAGTAGTAGTAGTAGTAGTAATAGTCGTAGTATGTTAAGTTCATCTATCTATCTATTAATCTATCTAATGAAAAAAGAAATTCCTAGACCTCAGCAATGCACTTGTCTGGCATCACTGACTCCAGGTCGTCTCTAATTGGGCTTCCCATCTGTGACGTCATAAATTCTATCATTTGTGGCAGCTGTAATTGGTTTCCTATCTTTGACGTAATATCTGCGGGGGGCTGTCATTAGCCAACCAACCGTGACGTCATGAAATATATCATTCGAGTCAGATATAATAAATATGATTTTTTTTTTATAATAGATCATTTTAGGGAACAAATTACGGTAGAATTTAATTATTGTAACTACAGACAGATAGAAAGAGAAAGAAAGAATAACAGTAAGACAAAAAAAATACCTACTAACGTTTTCTCTTACAGTAAATATTAAAGAAAACTATTTAATGGTAACTCTTTCATTCGTCAAATTATACCCACAACAACACACACTAAAACAAACTTGAATAAATCTCCTTTAGAATACACTAGAACGTTATAAATTACACCACTAATCCGCCTGAGATTTCTTTGGGCATAAAGTAGAGGATTTATAGTTAAATCCCCCTGATTATGGTGTAAAATCCTACTAAATATGAGGGTTTTGTTTTGGGTCCAGCGGGATGAAGCTCTGGGAGATATTCTGTGTTTACGAGTCGTTTTGTGTATGATGACGCACTCGCTGGGGTTAGAGAGAGAGAGAGACTCGTTCCAACAGTTCCAAGTCTCAGGTGTGTTCAAGGACTTTTGATCGTTTGTAAACTCGTCTTTACGCTCTGGAGGTTCAAGTATTGTTGATTTTATGCTCACTGGGCTCTCTCTCTCTCTCTCTCTCTCTCTCTCTCTCTCTCTCCTTAATCACAGCCCAGCAGCGAAATATAATCTTGCCCTCAGAAAAGAATAGGTTTCCCTCCTGAGTTATTTTTTTCCCTTGGTGGAACAAATTAGAAGAAACATTCTGCCGCTTTGGGGGGGCAGGGGGAGGGGCGGGGGGGGTTAAAGTGAAAAGTGTGTTTGGGTTCCTGTCTGGACCTAATTCAGTGTTGTGGGGGTTTTTGTCGTGTGAGGGTGAGGTGTCTGTCTGTCTGTCTGTCTGTCTGTCTGTCTATCTGTTTTTGTGCTTGTCTGTCTGTCTGTATGTATGTATGTTTTTGTGCTTGTCTGTATGTATGTATGTATGTATGTCTGTATGTCTGTTTTTGTGCTTGTCTGTCTGTCTGTCTGTCTGTCTGTCTGTTTTTGTGCTTGTTTATCTGTCTGGATATGTTTTTGTTTTTTCCTTTCTTTCTTCTTGTCTGTCTGTCTTTCTGTCTGTCTCTGTTTACCCGTCACCTTCTCTGCTTCTCTCTCTCTCTCTCTCTCTCTCTCTCTCTCTCTCTCTCTCTCTCTTCACATTATTAAACAAAATCAGTATGAATTAATCACCATCTTAGTCCTTCACCTGTGATCTAATTTGCATATCAATTAACTCACGTCTTGGACACTTCAGGTGCGTCAAAAATTATCGTCTCCTTTATCTTTTATTTAATTAATTTATTTTAGCCTGAGAGTTTGGTCTGATTTATAATTTTGTTGTTGTTTTAGTCGTTGTTTTTGTTGTTATTGTTGCTGTTGTTGTTTGTGTTTTTGTTGTTGTTGTTGTTGTCTATTTATCATTATTATTTCTTATTATTATTACTATTATTATTCATGTATTAATATTATTCATATATTATTATACTACACACGGTTCCATTATCATAACTGGATTAATACTGTTTAATAATATGTCAAGTCTCAATATTAATTATTATATTGGAATTATCTGGAGCTTTGTTTTTTGTTTTCTACTCGTTAATAAAAATAATATATATTTTTTTTCGTTTTTGTGTTATGGATATTAGATTAGATGGAGTGTTTGGTTGTTTGGTTGAGAATATTATTGACGTGGGGGTGATAACGTGTGTGTGTGTGTGGGGGTGATGGCGTGTGTGTGTAGGTGATGGCGTATGTGTGTGGAGGGTGATGGGTGTGTGTGTGTGGGGGATGATATACAAAAGTGGCAATTTTAACTCGAAGGAAAAGCACAAAAACACAGCAATACTGAGTGTGGCTGGACCTGACCTGACCTCACGGCTTCACCTGACCTAACCTGAAGGATGGAGCACACCTGCATTGCCCCAAGCTACTGTCCTGGCCATGTGGCCACACCCGCCCAACCCGCTCCAGCCCAAACGAGCACGAACTGATTGCTACAAGAACAGCACAGTCCCAACCATTGTAAAAATTATCAACACCTAATTATTATATATCATATTTGTATCACTTATGTTACTTGTACATCATTTGTAAATCAAGAGACCCATTCCCCAATTATATAATTGTATATTTTCAGCCTTCCGGCTGCCATGCTTTTTCAATAAACCGTTAATTATTATTATTATTATTATTATTATTACACACACACACACACACACACCCTGCCACGTCGCACGCACTACAATCACCCCTCACATACCATGCAATTCACCTCCCTCTGTCATGCCCTGCGTCTCGGCTCGTTAAGTGAGGGTTCGATCCTCTTGGGGGAGAGGAGGGAGATTATACACATGGTGACATTTTATTACCAGATTTATTATATTAAAAGAATTCCGAGATAATAAGTTAGTCTTGGTTCATCTCTCTCTCTCTCTCTCTCTCTCTCTCTCTCTCTCTCTCTCTCTCTAGCCGAGGTCAGGTCACAGGATAAAATGCCACTTGAATTCGAGTTCCAAGATTTGATCAATAGTCTTCAAACCCCTTAATCTTGAGGTCAAAATCTGGAGGTCAAGCTTTTTTACTTCTTGGTGTAGGTCAGGTCACGCGGGGTCAAGGGGTGTGAAGGTCAGATTAGGATTTGAACGATTTTTTTTTATCTCTTAAAGTTTTGAAATTGGCGTCTGACCGTTGTCACTAAAGGGAAGGTATCTCTCTCTCTCTCTCTCTCTCTCTCTCTCTCTCTCTCTCTCTCTCTCTCTCTCTCTCCACGTATACAATCAATAAATACTTCAACTTGGGAACATCTCTCAGAAGGGTTGGCAGGACTGTAATTTCCCTGGGAATATCGACAAGGTTGGTAGCCCTAACCACGACAGGAATTTGGGAACATTAAACTTATATCGTGTCCCACATTCCCACTCATTCCTGTCATTCCTAGTTTCTGGGAATTTTGGGAACGTGTGTATAAAATTAAATAAGTTGACAGACAGACAGACAGACATCTTATAAAGGATGTTTACGAAGCCTAGGACGAACAAGGACTGAAGTGTTGTGTTATAAGTGATTAATAGTTGAAACTCCAGCCAATCTTTATTATTCCCAGGATGATCAGTTATCTAAATGACAGGGAAGTCTCTCTCTCTCTCTACTACACACAGAACTATACAAGAATTACACAATTTCCCGTTTTCTATAATTATGTAAAAACACGTTAATGACCCAACTATCCAATTATATCTGGGGGAGCTAACGTAATTATATTGTTGTGGGTTAAAGAGGTGTTTTTAAGTATGAATTAATTAAATTTTTATAATTTTGTTGTTAATTAGAGAGTTTAGGGAGATAATATTAACGCGAAATTAATGTCTCTGTTTCAGCGTTCCTTAATTTGTATCGCGAAAATTATGTTCTTTAAATCAATGCTCCTTAGACTGACGCCAAATTAATGTCTCATTTAATATTCGTTCTCAGATCATTAATTAAATGGACAAAATAATTAAATAACTAAATCAATAAATACCAGCTTACATAATCACTAATTATATATCTCAATTATATATTACAAACATTCTCTTCATTATATATCAATTTAATACTATAATAAACTCCCCTATTGTCTATTTTAACCAAACGCTAACTTTATCACCCGTTAAAAAATTAGTCCCTTTAAATCGCGAACTTTATTTCTATCATGTAAACAAACACCGGTAAACCGTCCCTTTAACTCTGTATTGGTAACTAGTTTTGTGGGGTTTAATTACGGCCAAATGGACAGTTTTATTACATTCAGGTTTATTTCGCGTTTCATTACTGTAGTGTGAAATGTATTTTGTATTTTATGAATTAGTATATTACAGTATTATTTAAGTTACCCTAAGGACGTTTTCTTTGTTGATTTTGTAATAGAAAATGGAGGTTCAGAATATAGGAGACTTATCTATCTATCTATCTATCTATCTATCTATCTATCTATTTATCTATCTATCTATCTATCGAATTTATAAGAAACTATATTGTGTTTACGCCATTGGAGAAAAATATATACTATATCTAATTAACATTTTACTGTTATCTTAAATTAATTATGAACTGTTTCTTGTATTGTACCTGCTTATGTACCTGTATCTGTACCTGTGTTTGTACCTGTATCTGTACTTGTGCTTGTTTATGTACTTTTCTGCATCTGTACTTGTACCTGAGGCTTTTTTCTGTACCTGACTGTATCTTTAAATGTACCTATAATATTGCACCTGTGCCTGTATCTGTACCTGTAATTATATCTGGCTTTGTCTGTCTGTCTGTCTGTCTGTCTATCTGTCTGTCTGTCTGTCTGTGAGTGACTGGCACCAAAACACATTCACTTACCACATAACCTTCAGACGGGTATGCAAATCAGTTACCCCCATCCCCTACCACATACCCCCACCCTCCCCCTACCTAATCCACAGTACCCCTCCCCCTCATCTATACCCCCAATCCCTCCCCTACCTAACCCACAGCACCCTCCTCCATATACCCCAATCTCTCCCACTTCCAACCCACAGTACCCTCCCCCTCCCTCCTCTACCTAACTCACAGTACCCCCTCCCTCCCTATACCCCACCTCCCCCTACCAACCTCCACAGTACCCCTCACCCCTCCATATACCCCCACCTAACCCACAGTACCCCCTCCTCCCTATACCCCAATCTCCCCAATACCTAATCCACAGTACCCTCCTATACACCCCCCACCCTCCCTACCCAACCCACACAGTACCCCCTCCCCTATACCCCACCCAGTCCTATCATGTTTCCAGACACAAGGTCTGGTGGCGTCTGCATAGTGCAAGCTATCTCCTCCGACCACACACACACGCACACACACACACACACACACACACACACACACACACACACACACACACACACACACACACACACACACGCACACACACACACACACACAGCATCTATTCTAATGACCCATCTTCCCTCTCTTCTCTTTATCTCCTTCCTTCAGTCCTTTTTCTCTCCCTCTCCTTCCCTCCTTTCCCTCATTTTCCTTCCTTCCTCTCCCTCTTCCTCTCATCACTCCACCTCCACTTCCCCCTCTCATCCGAACACCCCTCATCCGAACACCCCTCATCCGAACATCCCTCATCCGAGGACCCCTCATCCGAACACCCCTCATCCGAACACCCCTCATCCGAACATCCCTCATCCGAGGACCCCTCATCCGAACACCCCTCATCCGAACATCCCTCATCCGAACACCCCTCATCCCCTGTCTTCTCACCACTTCTCCATTACGAACATTTCAGTGTGTTCGATTCAATTTACGAACAGGAATACAAACACTTGAATGGAATCGTTTGTGTTCGATCGTGTTGTCATGGTAACCTCAAAAATAATTATCACGTATTTCTCTGCATTATTCCCGTTGCCATGGTAACCCCAAAAATTAATTAGTACTCACGTGCCCTCTGTAATGTTGTTGTCATGGTAACGTAAATATCTTTCCCCTCAGATTTTGGTTGGCATGGTTACCGCAAGTTACTTAACACCAACTTATAAAGTGTTTTTCTTCCCCAGACTCGACACTTCCGCCACTTGGCCAAGTACACGGTGCTACAAATGGACTCGGAGTAAGTACTTATACAATTTTTATAAGTATAGGGCATGTAAATAGGACTCTTATAAGTAAGTAATTAAGTGCCAAAGAAATTTTACTTAAACCTAAACCAGACAAATACTTAATTAAGTTTTATAAGTAAATGGTATGTAAATGAGGTTAGGTTAGGTTAGGTTAGAATGAATTAAGTTAAGTCAGAGATCAGTAATACATTCATTGAGTCATTTTTAACTCAGAGATAATTTGAAGGTCTCATTACAAGATACCAAAGGTCAGAGGTCAATTAAAAAGTAATTAAAATATATCTTCAGGTGACCTCAATTTTTATACCAACCCAAAGATAAACCTTCAACAATGTACCTGTACTCATTTGCATAAACACTGAGACACGGTATGCAAATTAAGTCATAGTAAATCGTTTCATCTGGGTTTCATTCTCTGCTCTTAATCGAAACAGCCCCTTTAACGCAATTACCTCCATTTAACCTGAGAAGACTTAGTGTGATTGGGTAGTTAACACCAATAGGGACGTTCTGTTAATCACCAATTACAGACAAACAATCGTTCCATTTACACAAAGTTGGGATCATTGGAGCCCTGAATAGGTTTGTTTACGTCAGGCTGTGTGGGGGGTGGGGGAGGAGGGGTGGGGGGAGGAGGGGGTGGGGAGGAGGGGTGGGGAGGTGGGGGAGGTGTGTGAGGGGAGGAGGGGATGGGGAGGGTGGATGGGGTAAAGGGGTGTAGGGGGGGGTGGAGGGGAAATGCAGGGGGGGTGGAAGGAATGGGGAGAGGAGGTGTAGAGAGAGGGCATGGTTCCATGTCCTGTGTCTTAATGAAGGGTCTTGGTTATTAAGGCCGGGGAGATAATGGGAATTAGTGTGTGTGTGAGTGTGTGTGTGAGTGTGTTGAGTGTGTTGAGTGTGAGTGTGTTGAGTGTGTGAGTGTGTGTGTTGATATGATGTCATTTTTGCTGTGTTGACTCACCTACACTGCCACCTAACTAGATATTGATATCGATTTTTGACACGTGAAGAAGAGAGAGAGAGAGAGAGAGAGAGAGAGAGAGAGAGAGAGAGAGAGAGAGAGAGAGAGAGAGAGAGAGAGAGAGAGAGAGAGAGAGAGAGAGAGAGAGATCGTGCAAACTACAAGCAGAAAAACAATTAAAATCTCCCTGTCAACATTCAAGAGTGATGTGGATGGATGGATGGGTGGATGGATGGATGGATGGATGGATGGATGAACGATAGGGGGTGGGGGATAGATAGACAGAGGAAGGGAGTAAGCAAGCGGTGGGTGGAGGAGGTGTACTGCGCATGCGTCGCCCGGGTAAGTGTGTGTAAGTAAACAAGAACATGAGTCATGCCTGTACACACACACACGCACACACACACACACACACACACACACACACACACACACACTGTTAACCTTCCCATCTGGTATCTCGACCGAACAGCTAAACTAACATATCCGTCTATATCTGTGTGTTTGTTTTTGTGTATGTATGTATGTATGTATGTATGTATGTATGTATGTATGTATGTATGTATGTATGTACGTATGACTATAGTTAAACCAACAAGCTTACTTTAGGTGGTTTAACTCATACTAATCGTGTATAATTCCTTTAATATTTATGTTAAAACTGGTTTATTATCAAGGGTTTTTCGAGGGGTTTTTGGGAATATTTAAATAAATACCTTAGGTTAGGTTAAGTTAAGTTAGGTTAGGTTAGGTTAGGTTAGGTTAGGTTAGGTTAGGTTACGCTATGTTACGTTACGTCGCGTTCCGTTGCATTAGACATTATGTTGTGTTACATTATGTTACATTATGTTAGGTTAGGTTAGGTTAGGTTTCGTTTCGTTACGCTACGTTACTTTACGTTACGTTAGAGATTATCGTAAGTAACAAACCCGCCTAGGAGCTTCTGAGTCTCTGCCAGATAGTACAGTCACACCCTATGCAAATTTATTATGTAACGCGACTGTATCCCTTGACTGTAATGGCGGCGAGTGTGGGCAGCTGTTGGTGGTACACATTCTGTATTTTAACTGTAACAGATATTGTATTTATGTTCCTAGACCATTAATATTGTATCTCTCTCTCCTCTCTCAAATTAAGTGAACCAATTAGGATAAACCTACACGTCTCCACTTTAGGGCAAACACCATTAACTAGGGTGCCTGTAAGGGTCCGAACGAGGGCTAAGGGTTACAGAAGATTTATGCCAGTGTGTGTGTGTGTGTGTGTGGGTATATGTGTGTGTGTGTGTGTGTGTGTGTGTGTGTGTGTGTGTGGGTGGGTGGGTGGGTGGGAAGGAGAAGGAAAGTGAGGAGGGAGGGGAAAGAATGTTTGGGAAAGAGGGGAAAAAGACCAGAAGAGAGGGATAGGGGAAAAAGTTATCAGAGAGACGAAAGAGAAGAGAGAGAGAGAGAGAGAGAGAGAGAGAGGGGGGGGAGAGAGAGAGGAGGAGATTTGTTGAGTGGTAGAAGTGGTTTGGGAGAGAGAATGGGGAAGGAGAGTGTGAGAGGGATTGGAATGGGAAATAGTTTGGAGAGGGTGAGAGGAGGAAAGAATTCACAGCAGGAAATGAAAGAGGGAGAGAGAAAGAGAGAAGAGGGAGAGATAAAGGGGAATTAAAGTGCAATTAGACAGATAAATAGATAACCAGACAGACAGATGTAAGGACAGACAGACAGACAGACAGACAGAAAGACACCAGGCTGACCCCGTCCCTAGCCAATCACAACAGATGACCTCTCAGATAGAGCAATTTAAGTCTTGTATGGGGGGTCAGAAGAGGTCAAATCGACTCTGACCTTTTGACCTCTAGTGGGTATAAGAGGTCACGGTGTGTCTTTAGTGTGACCTCGGATCTGTTTTAATTTTTTTTTGCTTTTTCTTCAGTAAATAAAGACAGACAGACAGACAGACAGACAGACAGACAGACAGACAGACAGACAGACACACAGGGAGACAGCCATCTAGCCACCTCCCCATTCATTCATTTAACCAATCAGCCAAACAGAACAGTAAACCAATCACCCACCCAGTCAACCAGTCAACCAGTCAACCAACCAATCAGTTAAGCAATCACGTAACAGCCAGTGAGTCAACTATCCAAACTATCAGTCAGTCAGTCTGTCTTTAACCAGTCACCCAATCATTCAGTCAACCATTTAGCCATTCATTCAATCAGACAGTCAGTTAACCAGTCATGTCAGTCAGTCAGTCCACCAATCAGTATTCAGACAGCCTTCAACAGTGTGGACCACTATTCCGGGCATCACAACAAAGCCTTCCCTTCCGACATTTATAGCTCATATATATAGGTTCTGATCCCATAAACTTTTTAGATGAAGACAAAGTGGTGGCGTCAGCGAGGCTCTATCAGGGTAGGAAGGATCCGAGTGTTTACAGTGACCGTATAGGAGGATCACACACACATATACACACACACACACACACACACACACACACACACACACACACACACACACACACACACACATAAGGATTCATCAAGGAGAGGGGAAGGGAAGGATCCTATTGTTTCTACGATCGTATAGGAGGATTGTATTCTGTTTCGTTTCTATATTGTGATCGTCATTTGTTTTTCAATTCGCTTATAGTTCTGTTTCATGGTGTTTATGTTATTTGTTTTGGTTTTTTTTTAGTTTTTGTCAATGAATAAATATAACTAGCAAAGTCTCTCTCTCTCTCTTTCTCTCTCTCAGTAAATATTAACAGTACAAAGAGATAGAGAGAGAAAGAGAGAGAGATAGGGACAATAACAGAGAACAGCTGCAATGTTTTGATGCTTTCGTGATGAGGTGGGCGAGGAGACGTTGCCATGGTGACCGCTGTGAGGGCTGAGGGGAGAGTGGAGAGGGGAGGGGAGGGGAGGGGAGATGAGGAGGAGATGGGCGAGAGGTTAGCTAGAGGAAGAAGAGATGGATGAGTTGGTTGGGGAGGGATAGAGGAATGGGGATTGAGGGAAGGAAGGAGAGAAGGAGGGAAGGAAGATATTGAGGGAGGGAAGACGGTGTTTGGGGAGGAAGGAAGAGTGATGAGGGGAAAGGAATATCTATCTATCTGTCTATCTATCTATCTATCTATCTATCTATCTATCTATCTATCTATCTTCCTTCCGCATTCTCCCTTTCAAACTCAACCAGCCAGAGATAGCCTTCCTACTCTCTCTCTCTCTCTCTCTCTCTCTCCCATCTAACACGCACACCTCGCTCACCTTAAACTCCTAATTAGCTAATGAATCTCTCAGGTGTCGCCCGTCACACCTGAGCCGTGAGTCGTCAGGGTGAGTTACGGCCACACCTGTAGTGACATGTGTCTGCAGGTGTATCGTCTTCACTTCCTCATATAAAGACGAGACAAATATATTACACCTGTTTGTATGGTGGTGTGTGTGTGTGTGTGTGTGTGTGTGTGTGTGTGTGTGTGTGTGTGTGTGTGTGTGTGTGTGTGTGTGTGTGTGTGTGTGTGTGTGTGTGGTCAGCATGTTCGCCTCACAAGTTAGTGGACCCGGGCTCGATCCTCGGTCAGGGTGAAACTATGGGCAGGTTTCTTTACGCCATTTGCCTCTGTCTACCCAGCAGTAATTGGGAACCTGGATGTTAAATGATTTGTGGATCGTGTTTCGGGGTAATGGTTAGCCAGTGCAGTTGGCGAGTTGTCCGGTCTTCTCGGACTGTTCCTTGACACTGGGACATGCAGCTCGATAGCTCAGGGTGTAGTTGTTGTGTTGGTGGCAGCTTCTACACCTTAAACAAATTCACGCCTAGGTGGCCCTTGGGCGGCCATCCTCGTACACGAGAGGCAACCATTATATTAATTAAATTAATTAATTTAGTGTGTGTGTGTGTGTGTGTGTGTGTGTGTGTGTGTGTGTGTGTGTTTCTCTGTCTCAAGATCTCGGCCAGACAGGCTTAACGTGTCGCTCTCACTGTACTAATTACATATTTCCTCCTCCCTCCCTTCCCTTCCTTCCTTCCTCCTTCCTCCTCCCTTCCTCCCCTTCGTTAATTAAGTGGACTCTTCTCTGCTTCCCTCCAGTGGAAAGGGGAAAATACGTATTCCCTCCACTGATTAAGTAGGTGTTTATCTCGCCCCTCCAGTGGTAGGACACCGGTCACAAGTTCCCTCTATTGATTAAATAATCCCTCCTTTACTACCCTCCACTGTAAAGGGTAAGATTATGAGTTCCCTCCATGAGATATATAAGACTATCCTTCCCTCCGCTATGAAGGAGAGATCGTGTATTCCCTCCAGTAACCTAACCAGCTTCCCTTCACTTCCCTCCACTAGAGAAGAGAGACCTTGTTGCCCCTCCACTACTAACTAAACAACTCTCTCTGAACATAATCAAGCTCAGCTGACACAATCTTGTTCTCTTAATTAGTCAACAGTCCTTCTACTACGCTTCCTGCTCGCATTAACTCCTCTTCCTGATCTTCCTCCTCCTCTTCCTCCTTTACAAACTAACTCCCACCCTTCCTCCTCTCTCTCCTACTCAAGATACTAACTCCTGTTCCTCCTATAGACACGTGGTATCGGTGACGCCCTTCCCGTCCAAGGAGGGTCACCCGGAGCTCCAACACGTGGTATGGGTGCCTGGGGCCGCCGCTTCTCTCGTCATGGTCCACGAGAACGACATCTACGTTAAAGAGTCGCCAACCTCACCTGTCGTCTCACGCCTCACTACTACAGGAGAACGACACAAGGTCTTTAATGGCGTCACGGATTATCTTTACAGAGGTGAGTGTGTTGAGTGTGAGTGTGTGTGTGTGTGTGTGTGTGTGTGTGTGTGTGTGTGTGTGTGTGTGTCTTTTTCAAATAATACATCTGGAAATTTATTAAGTAATGTATTTAACTCTAAGACTAATGTATGAAGATGTATTTCATAATAAATATATAATATTGTATGAGAATTTATCCATATATTTTATTTTATTTATCGTATGAATGTTTCACCTCACTCTTGGCTCGTCTAATCTCACTCACAGGTTAATTAATCTCTCATTTTTCATCTCATCTCAGCACTTAACTAATTTCAGTCCATGTCTCAGCTAATCTCACCTCTAATCTCACCTAAAGAAATATCAAACCTCATCTCACTTTTGTACTCAACCCACCACGTATGTACTCAACTCATCTCCCCACTTCATCTATGTACTCATTATCTCTGTACTCAACTGCCCCCCCCCCCTCCGTCACCCTCCAGAGTACGTGTTACACTCGGTATCGGCAGTGTGGGCTAGCGAGGAGGGTAACAGATTGTGTTACGCTTCCTTCAACGACTCAGGTGTACGGGAGGCCAAAATACCTGTGTATACCGACAAATATGCTACCATTAATCAAGTCAGGTACCCCAAGGTGAGTGTATCAGGTGTTATGGTGGGTGTAGGTGAGTGTATCAGGTGTTGTGGTGAGTGTAGGTGAGTGTATCAGGTGTTGTGGTGGTGTAGGTGAGTGTATCAGGTGTTGTGGTGGGTGTAGGTGAGTGTATCAGGTGTTGTGGTGGGTGTAGGTGTATCAGGCCAGTGTGTGGTGTAGAGTGTAGTGTGTATTGATGTGGTGGTGTGGGTGAGTGTATCAGGTGTTGTGGTGGTGTGGGTGAGTGTATCAGGGTTGTGGTGGGTGTGGGTGAGTGTATGTGGTGTGGTGTGGGTGGGTGTATCAGGTGTTGTGGTGGTGTAGGTGAGTGTATCAGGTGTTGTGGGTGGGTGTGGGTGGAGTGTATCAGGTGTTGTGGTGGGTGTGGGTGAGTGTATCAGGTGTTGTGGTGGGTGTGGGTGAGTGTATCAGGTGTTGTGGTGGGGTGTAGGTGAGTGTATCAGGTGTTGTGGTGGTGTGTTGTGGTGGTGTGGTGAGTGTATCAGGTGTTATGGTGGGTGTGGGTGGTGTATCCAGGTGTTATGGTGGGTGTAGGTGTGTAGTGGTGTGGTGGTGTATAGGTGTTTGTGTGTAGTGTATCAGGTGTTGTGGGGTGTAGGTGAGTGTATCAGGTGTTGTGGTGGTGTAGGTGAGTGTATCAGGTGATGTGGTGGTGTAGGTGAGTGTATCAGGTGGTGTGGTGGGTGTAGGTGAGTGTATCAGGTGTTGGTGGGTGTAGGTGAGTGTATCAGGTGTTATGGTGGGTGTGGTGAGTGTATCAGGTGTTGTGTGTGTAGGTGAGTGTATCAGGTGTTGTGGTGGTGTGGTGAGTGTATCAGGTGTGTGGGTGTGTGGGTGGTGGGTGAGTGTATCAGGTGTTGTGGTGGTGTAGGTGAGTGTATCAGGTGTTGTGGTGGGTGAGGTGAGTGTATCAGGTGATGTGGTGGTGTAGGTGAGTGTATCAGGTGTTGTGGTGGGTGTGGGTGAGTGTATCAGGTGTTGTGGTGGGTGTAGGTGGTGTATGGTGGGTGTAGGTGAGTGTCAGGTGTTGGGTGGTGTAGGTGAGTGTATCAGGTGTTGGTGGTGGGTGTAGGTGGTGTATGTGGTGGGGTGTAGGTGAGTGTATCAGGTGTGTGTGGGTGTGGGTGTATCAGGTGTTGTGGTGTGTGTGGTATGTGGTGGGTGGGTGAGTGTATCAGGTGTTGTGGTGGGTGTGGTGAGTGTATCAGGTGTTGTGGTGTGAGTGTCAGGTGAGTGTATCAGTGTTGGTGGTGTAGGTGAGTGTATCAGGTGTTGTGGTGGTGTGGTGGTGTATGAGTAGGTGAGTGTATCAGGTGTTGTGGTGGGTGGGTGTAGGGTGTGGTGGAGTGTATCAGGTGTTGTGGTGGTGTGGGTGAGTGTATCAGGTGTTGTGGTGGTGTGGGAGTGTATCAGGTGTTGTGGTGGTGTGGGTCAGGTGTATCCTTGGGTGCAGGGTGGGTGTAGGTGGAGTGTATCAGGTGTTGTGGTGGTGTAGGTGAGTGTATCAGGTGTTGTGGTGGTGTGGGTGAGTGTATCAGGTGTTGTGGTGGTGTAGGTGGTGTACAGGTGTTTGGTGGGTGGTGTAGGTGAGTGTATCAGTGGGTGGTGAGTGTGTTGTGGTGGGGTGAGTGAGTGTATCAGGTGTTGTGGTGGTGTGGGTGAGTGTATCAGGTGTTGTGGTGTGGGTGTGAGTGTATCAGGTGTGTGGTGTGGTGTAGGTGAGTGTATCAGGTGTTGTGGTGGTGTAGGTGAGTGTATCAGGTGTTGTGGTGGTGTAGGTGAGTGTATCAGGTGTTGTGGTGGTGTGGGTGAGTGTATCAGGTGTTGTGTGGTGTAGGTGTGTATCAGGTGTTGTGGTGGTGGTGATCAGGTGTTGTGGTGGGGTGTGGGTGGAGTGTATCAGGTGTGTGTGGTGGTGTGGTGGTGTAGTGTATCAGGTGTTGTGGTGGGTGTGGGTGAGTGTATCAGGTGTTGGTGGGTGGAGTGTATCAGGTGTTGTGGTAGGTGTGTGGTGGTGTGGTGGTGGGTGGGGTGGTGTATCAGGTGTTGTGGTGGTGTGGGTGAGTGTATCAGGTGTTGTGGTAGGTGTGGGTGGGTGTATCAGGTGTTGTGGTGGTGTGGGTGAGTGTATCAGGTGTTGTGGTGGTGTGGTGTATCAGGTGTTGTGTGTGTACTCAGGTGTTGTGGTGGGTGTGGTGAGTGTATCAGGTGTTGTGGTGGGTGTGGTGAGTGTATCAGGTGTTGTGGTGGGTGTGGTGAGTGTATCAGGTGTTGTGGTGGGTGTAGTGTATCAGGTGTTGTGGTGGGTGTAGGTGAGTGTATCAGGTGTTATGGTGGGTGTAGGTGAGTGTATCAGGTGTTGTGGTGGTGTAGGTGAGTGTATCAGGTGTTGTGGTGGGTGTAGGTGAGTGTATCAGGTGTTGTGGTGGGTGAAGTTAATTAGGTGGCTTAAAGGTGTGTATTTCTCTCTCTTCCCTCACAGGTAGACACAAACAACCCGGTAGCGACGCTGTGGGTGGTAGAGTTGGGTCAGTCGCCGCCCGCACCCAGAGACCTGAAGCCGCCCACGCGAGTTAGAGACCAGTCAGTGGGCGTGTGGTTTGTTCCTCCCCCGACCAGTGTCTTGTTGTTGTGATTGTGACTGTGTTGTGCTGGTTATCGATGACGTCAGAGGGAGTAGACGTTGCTCATTGGTCAGCATGTATGGTGGAGGATCAATGACGTCTGGGTTTCTTAGGTGTAGACGATGCTCATTGGTCAGCATGTATGGTGGAGGATCAATGACGTCTGGGTTTCATAGGTGTAGACGATGTTCATTGGTCAGCATGTAAGGTGGAGGATCAGTGACGTCAGGGTCTTAGAAGAGTAGATGATGCTCATTGGTCAGCATGCGAGGTGGAAGACCAATGACGTCAGGGAGTAAGTAGAATATGCTCATTGGTCAGCATGCAAGCTGGAGGACCAGTGAAGTTAGGATTAGCTAGAAGTATACTGTAAACGATAATCATTGGCCAGCATGTAAGGTGGAGAGCCAATGACACTAGACTTTGGAGACAGTGACGATTATCATTGGTCAATAGCACCATGGTGGTATAATAACTTTTAATAAAGTTTTATAACAATTATATATATATTTTTTTATTATTGTTATTTTTTTGTCTGTGAGAGGAAGAGGGGTAGGAGGAGGGCGAGTAGGAGGAGGGCGAGTAGGAGGAGAACGAGTAGGAGGAGGGCGAGTAGGAGCATGAGGAGGAGACCAGGCTAATGCAAGGTGTGGTTTGAAACATTGGTGCAATTCTAAGCTTTATTTAATGATCGGTTCGAAAGTCATTGTAGTAACACCCCCTCCCCCTCCCTCTCCCCTTCCCACTCCCTCTCCCCTTCCCCTTCTCCCCTTTAAGTAAGTACATGTCTTCCCTTCCTCACCTTGCCGTGGTTTGTGATGGTTGGAGGTCGTGGTTGGGTGGTGTGGAAAGGTCGCTGTCTTGGTTGGGTTGGGTTAGGTTAGGTTGGGAGCTTTTTGGATTGGAAACTATTTGGACCTATTAGGGCTTAACCTATTAGAGCTGGGTCCTATTACGATTGGGGCGGTGGGGCCCATTAGAATCTGAGGCCTATTAGAACTTAAGACATATTAGAAACCGAGTCCCATTAGAAGTTGGGGGCCCATTAGAAGTTGGGGCCCCATTAGAAGTTGGGGCCCATTAGAAGTTGGGGGCCCATTAGAAGTTGGGGGCCCATTAGAAGTTGGGGGCCTATTAGATGTCATAACTTGGTTGGTGTGTCAGTCACTCAGTCTTGTGCTCCCTCCCCATCCCTCCCTCCCTCCCTTCCTTCCTTCCTTCCTTCCTTCCTCCCTCCCTCCCTTCCTTCCTTCCTTCCTTCCTTCCTTCCTTCCTTCCTTCCTTCCTTCCTTCCTCCCTTCCTCCCTCCCTCCCCTCTACAACTAATTTGGGGAATTAATTGAACTTATAAATGAATAAATATAATTAATTACATTTTATATCTTATGTAATAGTGAATTAGAGTCAAAATAAGTAGGTGGTGAAAGTATTAGATTACCTAAACAAGTGAAAGTAAATTAGAAAGTTTAGAGTAAAAAGTAGTTGTTTCTTATGTTACTTTAAGGTAGTATTGTACTGTAATAGCTACAAGTAGTTAATTACGAAGCTTTATAGCGATATGTATTAGTGAAAGTGATTTAGAAAGTTAGAAACAGTGGGTAAATGAGAGCAGTGCTGTATTGTGTAGTTTAATGTAATTCTTTCGCTGTATTAGTCTACTGTAACAGCCAAGAGGAGTAAAGGGTTCAAGGGATAAAGAAGAAGCAAGAAGGAAAAGAATAAAGAGGAGGGAGGTATAAAACGTAACAAATTCTCCTCCTTGACCTGTAACATGCTGGACCTGTAACCTGCTGGACCTGTAACCTGCCTGACACAGAGGATGGTCTAGGGGTATCCTGAGGACCCTGAGGTACTAACATGGTCCTCAGATCTCCTATAGAGATCCTCTATTTCATGGGGGTGGTCCTGGGGTACTGACAGGCTCCTAGAGTGGTCCTGGGGTACTGACAGGCTCCTAGAGTGGTCCTGGGGTACTGACAGGCTCCTAGAGTGGTCCTGGGGTACTGACAGGCTTCTAGAGTGGTCCTGGGGTACTGACAGGCTCCTAGAGTGGTCCTGGGGTACTGACAGGCTCCTAGAGTGGTCCTGGGGTACTGACAGGCTCCTAGAGTGGTCCTGGGGTACTGACAGGCTCCTAGAGTGGTCCTGGGGTACTGACAGGCTTCTAGAGTGGTCCTGGGGTACTGACAGGCTCCTAGAGTGGTCCTGGGGTACTGACAGGGACCTGGGGGTGGTCCTGAAGTGGTACTGGGGTACTGACATGTCTCCACCACCTTCAGGGACTACTACTTCACCGGGGTGTCGTGGGTGGACGCGGACACAGTGGCGGTGGTGTGGAGAAACAGAGCTCAGAACGTGAGTGTGGTCACCGCCTGCACCGAACCCATGTGGTTCTGTGAAGAGGTGGGTGATTTACTGTACCTAGACACACACACACACACACACACACACACACACACACACACACACACATACACACACACACACACACACACACACACACACACACACACACACACACACACACACATACACACACACACACACACACACATACACACACACACACACACACACACACACACACATACATACACACACACACACACACACACACACACACACACACACACACACACACACACACAATCACAGTCATATCTCAGACGTACAACTTCAGCCTGCGTTAATAATGTCCCTCTACTCTCCCTTCTTCTCTCACCTATCTCTCACAGCTCTACGTGGAGGAGAGTGGCCCGAGACGATGGGCGACGGTGGAAAAAGTTCCTCTCTTCGCTATGAACGGCACCGCCTTCGTCAGCGTGGCGCCCTTGGTAGATAGCACGTCGGGAACCTATCCACACATCCACCAGGGCAGCACCGGCACCGTTCACACCATCCCCGTTACCTTCGGCACCTACACCGTGTTCTCCGTCGTCGGCTGGGACACTGAGAACCACCACGTGTAAGTGACGAGCTTAGAGGAGGACCTGCCTGAAGGAGGAAGTCTCTTAGTCTGATGGGGTCGAGTTTTTGCTTCTGAGTTACAAATAGGGAAATCTTACACCATATCATACTGATGTCTCTCTCTCTCTCTCTCTCTCTCTCACACCACGCCCTCCTTCCCTCAGGTACTACGTGGCCAACACAGAGACGGAAGTGGCGGAGCGACACCTGTGGAGAGTGACAGATGTGACCTCACCTACGCCCCGCCAGCAGGAGTGTCTCACCTGCCACCTTAACTACACCACCCCACCTTGTCGTCACTTCACCCCCTACATGGGTCCTGACAACTTCTACGAGGTGAGACATGTGGCTGTAAAAATGTCTACCTGGTTTATGGTTACCTTGTTCATCTAGACATGTGACTTTTAAATGTCTGTTTGTGAGACTTGGTATAGATCTTAACTCCTGATGGGGGTCAAGTTTTAGCTCCTGTTGGGGGGTCAAGTTTTAGCTCCTGTTGGGGGGTCAAGTTTTAACTCCTGATGGGGGGTCAAGTTTTAGCTCTTAAGGGGGACGGTTGTTTAAAGTCAATGAGGTAATAAATGCGGTTTATTTGTCTCTATAACATACGAAAGAAGGAGAAAGAGAGGAGAAGGAGAAGGGAAGATAAACAGGAGGAGGAGGGAAGAGAGACAGGAGAGAATAAGATGGACAGAAGAAGATAGAGGAAGGTAGATACAAACATTTAACCATCTATATTTACTGTCTCCTGTCCACCACCTCCCTCTTCCATCCATCTATCCTCTTTCATCTGCTGTCTCCTTCCTTCCTTCTATCCTCCCATCTCTTTCCTTCCTTCCTTCCTTCTATCCTCTCATCTCCTTCCTTCCTTCCTTCTATCCTCTCATCTCCTTCCTTCCTTCCTTCCTTCCTTCCCTCCTTCCTTCCTTCCTTCTATCCTCTCATCTCCTTCCTTCCTTCTCTCCACCTCCATCACCTTTATACTCCATCAAGAAAGGAAATTACGCCATCACTTTGGATATAATACGAGACGGGGAGAAGGCAGTATAACAGGTTCTTCCCCCGAGAGTGGTCGTCATTAAGGGTGTTATGCTCGTACGTAAGGCTGTAAACATAGCACTTACGGCTGAGGGAGAACAATGGTCTAAGTGCCTTTGACTGGCTTTCCTTGAGTAACTCTATTGTTTTGTTACTTATCTCTCTCTCTCTCTCTCTCTCTCTCTCTCTCTCTCTCTCTCTCTCTCTCTCTCTCTCTCTCTCGCTCACCCTCCAATTCCATTTACCCCCCCAGGTGGTCCTTCAGTGTGAGGGTCCAGGTGTTCCTCATACGATGTTATACTCGATAGTGGACGAGGAGGTGCTGCTTTACATACACAACAACACGCACCTGCAGCGCCTCAGTCTGGAGATGGCTTGGCCGCAGCGTAAAGACTACAGAGTCAAGCTGGATGGTGGCTTCGTTGCCCAGGTGAGTTCTGAAGCGTGTGTGTGTGTGGGGGGGGGGCAGGGGTGCAGGGGGGTTTAAGTGGGTTTTTCTTCGTATGTTTTATTTATTTATTAAAGGTTTTGTTCGTTTCTCCTTCTTCAGGTACGTCTGAGCATCCCGCCGGAGTTCACGGAGGAGGAGGCGTTCATCTACCCGGTGATGGTACAGGTGGGCGGTGTACCTGGCGAGCAGCGCGTCAACCATAAGTGGCATGTTGACTGGACCACTTACCTCGCCTCTAACAAGTACGTTCTTCTTATTATTATTATTATTTTTTTTTCCTTCTCCCTCGTCTTCTTCGTCTTCATCTCCTCTTCCTTCTTCTTGCTCTCCTCTTCCTTCTTCTCCTCCTCTTCCTTCTTCTCCTCCTCTTCCTTCTTCTTCTCCTCTTCCTTCTTCTTCTTCTTGTTCTTGTTCTTGTTCTTCCTATTCTTCTTCTTCTCATTGTTGTTGTTGTTGTTATTGTTATTTGTTCTTCTCCTCTTCCTTCTTCTTCTTCTTCTCCGTCCTTACCTGTATATCATTAACCTGTAGAAGGAAGTCGTCTTTGGGTGTCCTTGGGTTGTTTTGGTATAATATTCAGTCACTTCTGTACAGGTATGTCTTCCATCACCTGTAAATTACCTGTAGAAGGAGTCTTGTTAAGGTTACCACTTGATCATTCTGGTGTAACTCTCTCTCTCTCTCTCTCCCCATCCCTCCCCTCTCACTCTCTCTCTCTCTCTCTCTCTCTCTCTAACCCCGGCCCTCTCCTACAGATCCTGGGTGGCCATGGAAGTGGATGTGAGAGGGGCGTCGAGCCAGGATCTAGGACTCATGTACAAGCCGGCCTGGAGACTCGGCGAGGTGGAAGTCACAGACCATGTGGCTGTGGTCAAGTGAGTGCCTTTATTGTTTAGTGTTTGTATAAGTAAGTCCTTCCTACTTTAGTGTTTGTTTAAGTAAGTCCTTCCTACTTTAGTGTTTGTATAAGTAAGTCCTTCCTACTTTAGTGTTTGTATAAGTAAGTCCTTCCTACTTTAGTGTTTGTATAAGTAAGTCCTTCCTACTTTAGTGTTTGTTTAAGTAAGTCCTTCCTACTTTAGTGTTTGTTTAAGTTCTTTTGGCGTTTGCATATTTCTCCCTTGTTTGTTTGGTTTGTTGTCACGTAAGCCCCTCCTTGTCTGTCTGTCTATCTCTCCCCCTTTGTCTTGTTTGTTTGTTATTGTTTGTGTTTGTTTACTGTTTATTACGCGTGTCTATTATTTTTTTATCTTTTAATACAGTTGATTATTAATATTCTGCTTATCACTCTTTAGTGTGTGTGTGTGTGTGTGTGTGTGTGTGTGGTCAGGTCACTTAAGTTCGCAGGTATAATTAGGTAAGATTATCCCTGAACACTTGATCAGTTAAGTAAATCAGTGTCGTTTTAGTTCAGATACGGTTACTGTTGACCAGGAGAGCCAATTCAGGTTAACTCAGGTCACCTCAGGTCAAGAGAGGTCATTTCAGTACAATCAAAGTCACTTCAGTTCACTTAAGGTCATGTCAGGTTAAGTCAGGTCAAGAGAGGTCATTTCAGTACAATCAAAGTTACTTCAGTTCACTTAAGGTCATGTCAGGTCACTCCAGGTCACCTTAAGTCACCTCCTTTCCACAGATCACTACTGGAGAAGTTGGAGTTCTTGGACGGGTCACGGGTGGCGGCCTTCGGGTGGGGTCACAGCGGGTACAACACCGCCCGACTACTGGCGCAGGACACTGATAAAGTGTTCGCCTGCGCCGCCGTTGTCAACCCCATCACTGACTGGTCCCTCTACTGTGAGTTAATAATGAGAACTACTGCTTAACTCTGTCTGTTTTAGGTTATTCTACTGATAGTCTCCTTAACTAAACCTAAGCTAATTTAACTAGCCCTAACCTAACTTAATGTACCGTAATCTAACTTAACCAAACCTAACCTTACTTAAACTGAGGTAATGCTAACTTAACTTAATTTAACCTTTTTTCCCACGAGTCTCCTTATTTTCCCACGAGTCCCCTTATTTTCCCACGAGTCTCCGTATTTTCCCACGAGTTCCCCTATTTTCCCACGAGTCCCCTTATTTTCCCACGAGTCTCCTTATTTTCCCACGAGTCTCATCATCTTCCCACGCCCTCACTGTGCTCCTCTCCTACAGCGTCGTACTACACGGAAAAGTACATGGGGACGGCGCAGGTGGTCCCAGGCGGTAACTACAGAGGGTATGAAGAGAGCTCCCTCCTCCTGCGGGCGTCGAGCTTCAAGAACAGGACGCTACTGCTGGTACACGGCTCAGCAGACACGGACGTCCACTACGACCACACCCTCAAGTTCTCTCGGGCGCTTACTAAAAAGGGCATTATCTTCAGGTGGGTGAGGGGAGGATAGGTGAGGGGAGAAGGATGTAGAGGGGAAGGGGACGTAGAGAGGAGGGTTTAGCTTCAGGTGGGTGAGGAGAGGAGGTAGACGGGAGGATAGGTGAGGGGAGAGGGAGGTAGACGGGAGGATAGGTGAGGGGAGAGGGAGGTAGAGATCTCTGTCGGTGTGTATAAGTAAATAATATAGTCAGTTAGGCACGTTTTTGTTTACTATTTCATTCATAATATTATAGAGAGTTTTATATTACGAGAGACAACGTTAAGACTCACTCTCTGTACAATGATGTCCTCACAGTAAACATACAGACGGACTAACTAACTGTTGTCGTGTCCACAGGCAACAGACCTACACAGACGAGGGCCACGACCTGGAGCGGGTCCAGACGCACCTATATAAGACGCTCGAGTCATACTTGGAGGGGTGTTTCCCCGCCTACAACGAGGAGGAGCTGAGCTTACTCTTCGGCCAAGATGCTCTCCCATAGTTGCAGCATCACCGCAGCAGCATCGAGGAAAACAACAGCAAAAGCAGCAGCAGCAGCAACAGAAACAGCAGCAGCAGCAGCAGAAACAGCAGCAGCAGCAGCAGCACGGGACAGCACCATCACAAGCTCAGTCAAAGTATGTGGCAGAGAGCACTTGTTTGGTACCGTCGACTAGCTCTTCAGGTGGTGGGTCCTTTCTATAGGATGCCGTCTTGCTGAGATATCTGTCTGGGAGGATCCTGTAGGACTACTCCGGGAGGACAAGGGCAACAACCTATAGGACTCGTGGAGGACGGGTGAGAGAGCTCCTTATGTCCTTTACCAACTCCCATCTATCAACCCACCCAAGTCCTACTCTAATAACGGCTACCGAGTGACCCCCCTCGTGAGATGTCCTTCTTTCTACTGTCAGCCGCTGGGACATCATCACCGTGTTGACAGCTGGGTTGCTGACACACTGCTCCTGAGATGAACTGCTGTGTATGTGTCAGCTGTGAGTGTGTTTGTTTCTCGTGATTCTGAGATGAGAAAAGAATCGTGTTTGAGATCCGGGTCGAGAGCTATGAGGTGAGGTGTTGCAAGAGGTGAGGTGTTGCAAGACGTGAGAGATGAGGTGAGGTGTTGCAAGACGTGAGATGTTGCAAGAGGTGACATGTTGCAAGACGTGAGAGATGAGGTGAGGTGTTGCAAGACGTGAGAGATGAGGTGAGATGTTGCAAGACGTGAGAGATGAGGTGAGGTGTTGCAAGAGGTGAGATTTTGCAAGACTAGAGATGTGTTGATGACCGTCTTGTTCTCTGAGATGTGTTATGTTGACAGTCGTTCTATGAGACTTTTTGAGATGGTCGTATTTAGAAGGTGTGTGTATGTGTGTGTGTCTGTGTATATGTGCGGGTTACGTAAACGACCCTGAGATCCCTGAGATGTGCTGTGTTATTCTGAGAATCTTTTGAGACGTCGTATTAAAAGATGCCAAATGACGGCCCTGAGATACTGCCTGTCTGTGTGTGTGTGTCTGTGTGTGTGTGTGTCTGTACAGCGGTCATGGTCGGAGGCGCTAACAAAGAGACTCTCGAGAGATAGTATTAAAGAGACTCTCGCTTGATGGAGGAGGATCTCTATCTCTTTATCTCTCTCTCAATAATAATAATAACAAGACGTTCGCCAGGCTAAGACCACAAGTTCCAGCCCTGGCAGAGGCGAGGCTCCCCTGACGTCACAAACACTCCAACGGGAAACTGTCTGTCTTGTTGTTGCTTCGTCGTTCGTGGAGGTTAAGGGCGGAGATACTAGGATGTGGTGAAGAGTACCGAGAGTACCTTAAGAGTACCGAGAGTACCTTAAGAGTACCGAGAGTATAAATATAAAACATAAGTATAAGTGAGTACTTAAAATGCAAATGAATATAAGAATGCCATGTAAATTACCTTAAAGTATAAAACACCTTAAGTACCAAAGTATAAATGCCAAGTAAATAGCAAGTACCTTAAGTATAAAAGTACCTTAAGTGCCATGAATACCTTAAAGTGCAAATGAATTACCTTAAAATGCCAAATGGAAACACCTTAAAACACCTTAAGAGTACCGTGGAGTACCTTAAGAGTACCGTGGAGCACCTTAAGAGTACCGAGGGCATCTTAAGAGTACCGTGGAGTACCTTAAGAGTACCGAGAGCACCTTAAGAGTACTGGGAGCACCTTAAGAGTACCGTGGAGTACCTTAAACTACCCAGGAGTACCTTAAAGTACCTATAAATACCATACAGAATGTACCGAGGTGTAGAGAGCATCACGCAGGTACCGTAACTACCTCCTCTACCTAGCAAACAGGAGAGAGAGAGAGAGAGAGAGAGAGAGAGAGAGAGAGAGAGAGAGAGAGAGAGAGAGAGAATTTTCCTTGTCTAATTCAACCCTTTACACTGTAACAAAACAAATACACAATAAGAAACCAGACACAACAAGTACAGAACTGGTACAAAACAAACACAAAACAAACACAGAACAGGTACAGAACAGGTACAAACACACAATACAATAACTGGAACCAAAATAAACAAACATTTACTACTATAAGCATAATATATAAATAAATAAATAAACACATAATATATTTACCTTTTACTTAATATAACTATTTCTTCTCACCTGTAATACACATCTGACTCACCTGTCGCAGCTTACCTGTTGGGATTTTAATTAATGTTTATTATTAATCTTAGTATTATTGTTTGTATTGTTTTGGGGGGTTTTTGGAAAGGAGGAAAAACATTGATATTTAATTGATGTTTATAAAGAAAATTTGGTGTAATATTTAATGTCACTGTTAGGTAATGAGGGGGGGGGTGGGGGAGGAAAGGTAAGGGGAGTCGGGTCGGTATGAGGGGGAACTGTTCATTTGCTTTGTAAACTGATTGAATAGTAGTATACGCACACACATGTACACATACACTACATATATACACATCATGTACACATACACTACATATATACACACATGTACACATACACTACATATATACACACATGTACACATACACTACATATATACACACATGTACACATACACTACATATATACACACATGTACACATACACTACATATATACACACATGTACACATACACTACATATATACACACATGTACACATACACTACATATATACACACATGTACACATACACTACATATATACACACATGTACACATACACTACATAAAGTACACACTACTCACCCGCTAACAGCCCGTGATAGCAATACACTTTAGAAAACTCATTAATAAAAGTGTACCATAAAGTAGACATTTATAAGTAGCGTAAAGTGTTCTCGTCGATAATGACTTAAGTAAGGTAGTCTTATAAGTAACTACCATGATGCTATACTACCATGATGCTCTACTTGACAGTCATATAAGTAACTACCATGATGCTCTACTTGACAGTCATATAAGTAACTACCATGATGGATACTTAGATTTTTATACATCACTACCATAAGTTTACTACTACCATGATAGTAAAGTCTTTATCAAGCGCCTACCATGATTCTTCAACCCTCTACCATGACAGCACCATCTTATACAACACTTACCATGAAATCTTACGCCTCTACCATGAGAGATGCAGCTACCATGAACATCAGCATTGTGATAAAATTCTCAGTATTTTTTTATTAATTCTGTAATATAATTCTTCACAAAATCCAAAAAATCTTGATAATTCTGGATAATTAATTCTACAGTATACTGGTTAATTATTATCTAATCTAATTACCCTAACCTAATCTAAATAAATTAATGTACATAATTTATCAAAACTTAATTTTTTAGGGAATTTACGTGAGAATTATATTTTTTCATAATCTTTCGTTATAGTGAACTTATTATACCCTATGCTATCATTCTCTTCAGGGTTTTTTCATATACATCAGCTATAATATATACATAAATATAATATATACTGTACTCCTCTTATATACTAATAATTTAACTCATAAGATATTAAAATTGCTATACAGTTTAATCAATATTCTATTCTATACAATAAATATATGTAAAAAATATATCTCTCCTATATTTATTTCATTTATATGTAATTATTATATATTTTTCCTATATTAATCAAATTTTTTCCCTTAATTTCTTTCTTTACTTCAAGATTTTAATTAACAAGAAAAAAGTCAAAATAAAAAACATTATTTGAAATTTACCTCAGGATTTCAGGTAAGATTCATTTAATTAGTTATTTTATCTCTCTTCATGACCTTAATTATTATCTATTTTATTTACATAATTTATCCCATTACATTTATTTTTTACAGATAAGATAAAAATAACATTGATATTTTTTATTATGTTTCATTTAAGTGTTTCAGTGTTTCGTAGTGTTTCGCTAATTAGTATTGTGTTGAAATAATTTTGTGTGTGTGTGTGTGTGTGTGTGTGTGTGTGTGTGTGTGTGTGTGTGTGTTATTTCTCCATATATCAGTAATATAGCTCTTTGATGGCTCACAATATGGCTCAGATCACTTAATACTATATATTAACTATATTATTCCACACCAGAAGAAGAAGAATATTCCAGAATGCATCATTATATATCCAGTAGACAAAGTTTATAATATTATACTTTCATAGTTTTGTTTTTAATCTGAGTCACATATAAGAGTCACACATAATGAGTCACACGTACAGGTAATAGGTTATAGGTGAAGGTGCACTTGACATACATACATATATACATGTTTTCTGTACGACACTTGTTTACAATTCTCTCCTAAAAGACGAAAAATTATGGGAAGGACGTGTTTACAAGCATTGGTGCCTCCCTCCTGACCTACCATGACTTGAACATCCCTGACCTGACCTCCCTTATTGGTTAAGATTCACAAGAGGACAACCACGGAACTCTATATTTATATTATATAGGGAGATAGAGCAAATAATAATAATAATAATATACTCTATTACGTTTCTGTGTCAGATTTATGTTTTTCGAGTTATTTTCACGTAGAGTATAAGTTCATGGGAGAGACTGTTTACATCTTGCTCACGTGACTATGTTCAACCAATCAGTGAGAGTCTCGATGTCATGTGATACTCCTGCGCATGCTCAGGGTTCAGGCTTGTGAAGTTAGTTGCATGATTGGCTTCTGTTTGGGAAGGTGGTGTTACTCTGACTGACAAAACATTCAAGGTGTTTTTGTAAATTACGCCCGCTGCTATTGACATTTTCAAGGTCAATAGTGTTCTTCAAACTGCCGTAAATTGTAGAGCAAACTGTCATTTTTGTGAAGATAAATACTTTTTGTTCACGAAACTACGTAAATTTACCAAAACAAGGGTAAGGTTAGGTTAGGTCAGGTCAGGTTTCGTTTGGTCAGGTTCAATTGAAAAACACTAGAAAACCTTATTTATGTTAGTAATTCCGTGGTTGTTCTTTAATGACTCTCTAACCCTCTTCTTCCCTCTCAAATTCTTCTACGTTCACTCAGGCACTTTTTAATTTGGAGGGAGTGTAAGTGCTTTGATACCTTCCTCAATAACGTCGACACTCGTGGAATTTGGAGGCACTAAAGTGACTAACAACACAGAGACCTCCAACAAAATAAGGTCATTGTGCCAAGTGACCTAAAGAAAGGAAGGGAGGTCAAAGGGTAGGGGTGAGGGTCAGTGGAGTCCATCAAATACCCTAGGCATTCGTGCTATTGACCCAAGAGAAATCAGAGTACCTTGGCACTAATTTAGAAACGTCAAAACATCGTGGCACTGGTTTAGAGAGGTCAGTGTATTGTGGTACTGATCCATCTTATAAATAACCCTCTCCCTCTCATTCTCCCTCTCCCCCACACCCTCCATCTCCCCCTCCTCTCCCCCCCCTTTCCCCCTACCTTTCCCTTACCTCTACCCCCTCCCCTCGGCCCCTTTCAGGCATATAGAGTTTATTTATGAGTTAGGTCAAGGTATTTAAGGGAGGTCAAGGCAAAAGAAGAGGTCAAAGGTCATACGATATTCAAAACAGAATATCCACAACAATGATACGAGACTTTGTTTGTGTCTGTTTGTCTACTTGTGTGTATGTGCGTATCTCTGTACATCTATATGTGTGTGTCTGTCTGTGTGGATCAGTGAGTATCTGTGTGTTTTTCTTCTCTACTGAGTCTCACTTGTCTATGTTCTGGTAGGGGAAGGGAGGGGGGGGGGTCAAAGTCTAGTGAACAGAGAGAGAGAGAGAGAGAGAGAGAGAGAGAGAGAATATTTCCCTCAGGTTAGGTACAGTTAACAGTAGAATGAACGCCGTCTTTTTCTTTCCTTGGGTAAACTACATCAAATCTATGTTTATTTCTTCAGCGTCGTATCTTAACTTTAGAGCAGATTATTTCCTCATTGTGAACCGGATTTAAAGGGTCTTATAACACCCTGTAGTCTGGAGGAAGCTTCTGGTGTGAGGAGATAGTGAGGTTAGTACCGTCCGGGATTTAGGGACACAACATGAGACCTTAAGTGATTTATGTTTGATTAATGACTAGAACTTTGATTAAACCAAACTATCGTCCCCATTGTCTATAATATAATCCTGAAATATTATAGACTTACCCAAACATCTCGGGTTACTTTCTTCACTTATTCCTCACATCTAAGTAACAAACAAACAAAAAAAAAACACCTCCAGCTTGTGGGTGGTAGTATTAACATATTTATAAGTAGATACTAAACAGGTGTTAAGTGTAGACGCGTCTTACCAACCGAGGGGTCAAGGGTCAACACATAGCTTTTTTTTTGTTTTTTAATTCTATTCATTATTTGGGTCTCGTGTGACGACCAATGTAATATTTTGCGTTTTTTTCATCATACGAGGAGGAAGGGCAGTCATACACAAGGGGGATGTCAGTGGGACTCGTAAGTTATACCTTGAACCCCTTGAGTATGAGGTCCTCTTACTCCAGTGTATTGTTTATGGTATTTAAAGGGTTAAAACATCGTTTTCAAAGGGTTAAGTCATAGTATTCAAAGGGTTAAGTCATTGTCTTCAAAGGGTTAAGTCATCGTCTTCAAAGGGTTAAATCATCGTCTTCAAAGGGTTAAGTCGTCGTCTTCAAAGGGTTAAAACATAGTCTTCAAATGGTTAAATCATAGTATTCAAAGGGTTAAATCATCGTCTTCAAAGGGTTAAGTCATCGTCTTCAAAAGGTTAAGTCATCGTCTTCAAAGGGTTAAAACATCGTCATTAAAGGGTTAAATTATCGTTTTCAAAGGGTTAAAACATTGTCTTCAAAGGGTTAAATCGTTTTCAATGGGTTAAGTCATCGTCTTCAAAGGGGTTAAAACATCAATGAATTTATACCTTTGGTTTTTATTAAATTAACCTCAACAGACATTTACAAACAAACATAGATATATTTCACCGTTTGTCCATTCAAAATAAAAACAAACAAACAAACAGGAAGTTTGTGTGAGTGTGTATGTGTGGTAAGATGGACTGACTGTATCACCAGTTAAAAGACACTCACGGTCTCTGTCTAGACTGCCATTATAAAATATACATATAAGGAAAATTAAGACCCATATATTTCAAAACAGTTCATTATCGTGTATTGTATTTTAAGACTGATTCAGCTTCATTACAGTCATACAGTCTGTGTCAGTCTTTGGTGTTTAGACTGATATTTTTAAAACTCACTTGTGATTTAAAGACTGTATTATAGACTGTTTCAACTCATTACAGTCTGTATCAGTCACTCTTCATCATTTAGACTGTCATTATGGAGAAGAAATATAACGAGGGAATGAATAAAAACGTGTTATTAATTTCTTATGTTAAGAATTAATAAAAAAAACAAGACTGAATGAAAGAAAAAAAACAGACATGCATTTGAGTCTTTTGAATTCTTTGGTGTTTGTCTGTCGGACTCTGTTTTATCTTGTTTTTGTCCTTGAATAGATACAAAAAACACCCAAGTTGTATTATCAGATGATGTTTGTGTTTGTGACTGGGTAAATACTGTTTGTTTGTTTGTGTTTTTTTCGGGGGGGGGGACTAAAACAGTCTCAATTCGTTTTCTTATCACTGACTGGGATTCATACAGTCTCATCTCGATCGTGTTTGCTGAGGCAGTCGCTGGTATGGAGAGAAACAGTAATGAAACAGCAGAAGTAGGAACAGCAGCAACAGTAATGGTTAACAGCAGCAGTAATGGTTAACAGTAGCAGTAATGGTTAACAGCAGCAGTAATGGTTAACAGCAGTAGTAATGAGTTAACAGCAGCAGTAATGGTTAACAGCAGCAGTAATGGTTAACAGCAGCAGTAATGGTTAACAGCAGCAGTAATGGTTAACAGCAGCAGTAATGGTTAACAGCAGCAGTAATGGTTAACAGCATAATTTCATGACGTGCTGTTTTGTCTTTGCACAAGTTCAAAGCTTTAAGTCAAAGAAATATTGTCATTGTTAGTAGCATCTTGTTGTTGTTTGATGTCGTTAATAATGATAAAATAAATAAATAAATAAATACACACACTCTTGAGGTGGAATATAGATACATATTTTTTTAGATGGTTTATTAAGTATTTCAGGTCGAAGAATCTGTCGTTTTGTAGATCTCTGTCGCCTCTCTTAGTCGTCTTAATGTCGTTCATAATGGAAACAAACTTAAAAGGTGCGATGTAATGGCGTGTTTAGTCATTAATGATATATATATATTTTTTTTTGGCGGGAGGGTTGGGGGAAGTTAGTGGTGTTTTTGTCGTCGTTAATGTTGTTTTGGGTGCGGGGGGGGGAGGGGCGGGGGTTGATGGGTTCAGTTTCAAGACGTTTCATGTGTTCTTTGTCGTTTTTTCTCGCTGTTTTGAATCTCCAGTGAAGTTGTATCTCACTTGTCGTTTAGTCAAGAAAAAAAACTATACAACCAAAAAGAGAAGCGAATTTTAAGAGACATGGTTATTATCTTTGAGGCAAATTTATGTTTATCGTTAACTAAGTTGAGCAGCTTCAAGCACCTTAACGTCTCCAGCACGACTTAGTCACCCTTATGCGCCCTTCTCCCTCAGCTTGTTGACTTGGAGGGAAAAAAAAACTTTCGGGGCTTCTTCTCAGTGGCTGCTGCTCCCCCTTTCTCCCTTTTTCTTCTCCCCCCTTGGACCTTCCTTCCTCCTCTCCTCCCTTCCTTAGAATCGTAGTGAGGCCAAGGGCTGTTGGTTCCCTCACACCATCAAAGACTATACACCTTGTTCTTTAAGTGATCCTGCAGGTAGTCAGCTGTGCTTGGGTACTCAGTCACGGCCAATGCTCAACAAGGCATTGTCTAAGATATTACGGCCCGGAGCCTTCAAAATTTCGTACGGTAAAAAAAAAATAAAAAAAAAATCCCCTTAAGGCTTAAGAGGAGACGAGAGAGTGTATTGGAGTCGCCCCTTCAAGACGGCGCTGCAGAGTATTGATGTGGAAGTTGAACTGAGACTTTTTTTTTAACTAGATACATTCTCTTGTCTCTTAGTTGCAGGAGGAGATTTACCGAACGAAGTTTGGAAATTCCAGACCTAGAACTAGTGCGCCCGAGATGCACTCAAGCCTGTGGATGCCCTCCAGATGGTTGGGGGCGAAAATAAAAACAGTTTGTTTACGCTTCGCTGCTGCCTCCACGTGAGTTTTCCCGCCACCATATCAGCTGATGCTTTTTGGCGGGAAGAAGAGTCGTAGAAGTAAATGACGCTTGTCTATTTTTAATTCCTGAATCAGTCTTCAGGGCATCGGTGTGCTTGTTTGTGTTTTCCGGATACGCCCCAAAATATATAGTTAACGGCGTTCGTGGCGCGCAGGAGGACGAAGACGCATGGTGCCGCAACTGTTATGGCGGAAAATTTGTAAACAAAGACGACCGAATCCGCCTGCGCTACACGAACGCTACCAGAATGACAGTTTGTGCACCATAGTGTTGGAGTCAATTTTTGAGGTTACTGTTAATATATCACTCAAAGCTTTATAACTTTCCTGCGTTAGTGACAGTGTCCCGAGGCTCTTAGAAACATGTTGCTGGCACGACCGTCTCTGCTGTGTGTGTACCCCTGTTAGAGACAGTCTGTACTGCTGTCTGTACCGCTGTCTGGTGTGTTAGAGACAGTTTGTACCGCTGTCTGGTGTGTTAGAGACAGTCTGTACCGCTGTCTGGTGTGTCATTGAGACAGTCTGTACCGCTGTCTGGTGTTTTAGAGACAGTTTGTACCGCTGTCTGGTGTGTCATTGAGACAGTTTGTACAGCTGTCTGGTGTGTCATTGAGACAGTCTGTACCGCTGTCTGGTGTGTCATTGAGACAGTCTGTACCGCTGGCTGGTGTGTCAGAGACAGTCTGTACCGCTGTCTGGTGTGTCATTGAGACAGCCTGTACCGCTGTCTGGTGTGTCAGACAGACAGTCTGTACCGCTGTCTGGTTGTGTCATGAGACAGTCTGTACCGCTGTCTGGTGTGTCAGAGAGACAGTTTGTACAGCTGTCTGGTGTGTCAGAGAGACAGTTTGTACAGCTGTCTGGTGTGTCATTGAGACAGTCTGTACCGCTGTCTGGTGTGTCAGAGAGACAGTTTGTACAGCTGTCTGGTGTGTTAGAGACAGTTTGTACAGCTGTCTGGTGTGTCAGAGAGACAGTCTGTACCGCTGTCTGGTATTGTAAGTAGCTTTTGTAAATATATTTTTAATAAATAAAGCATAAAGCACCGTGACCATTGTTTCATCTAACCTTTATTAAATCTATAATGATGTCCTGGAGTGATAAATGTATATGTCTTGTTCCAAAACGTCGATAATCTTCTTCCCCGAAAAGTCGATTAACGACTTTTTGGGGAAATATTACCTAATTTTGCGAAGTAGATTATCATAGAAAACGGGAAATTTGTATCACAGAAAATGGGAAATATCTACTTTCCGGGAAAGTTGGTTATCTACTTTCCCGAAAAGTAGATTTTTTTTCTACTTTTCGGGAAAGTAGATTATCGACTTTTCTGGGAAGTAAATTATCGAATTTTGGGGAAATATTACCTAATTTTGCGAAGTAGATTATCATAGAAAACGGGAAATTTGTATCATAGAAAATGGGAAATATCTACTTTCCGGGAAAGTTGGTTATATACTTTCCCGAAAAGTAGATAGATTTTCTACTTTTCGGGAAAGTAGATTATCGACTTTTCGGGAAGTAGATTTTCGAATTTTGGGGAAATATTACCTAATTTTGCGAAGTAGATTATCATAGAAAACGGGAAATTTGTATCATAAAAAATGGGAAATATCTACTTTCCGGGAAAGTTGGTTATCTACTTTCCGAAAAGTAGATTTTTACTTTTCGAAAGTAGATTATCGACTTTTCTGGGAAGTAAATTATCAATTTTGAAATATTACCTAATTTTGCGAAGTAGATTATCATAGAAAACGGAAATTTGTATCATAGAAAATGGGAAATATCTACTTTCCGGGAAAGTTGGTTTCATTTTCCGAAAAGTAGATTTTTTCATTTTCGAGAAGTAGATTATCGACTTTCTGGGAGTAGATTATCGAATTTTGGGAAATATTACCTAATTTTGCGAAGTAGATTATCATAGAAAACGGGAAATTTGTATCATAGAAAATAGGAAATATCTACTTCCGAAAGTTGGTTATTTACTTCCCGAAAAGTGGATTTTTTCTACTTTTCGAAAGAATATCGACTTTTCTGGGAAGTAAATTATCGAATTTTGGAAATATTACCTAATTTTGCGAAGTAGATTATCATAGAAATGGAAATTTGTATCATAGAAAATGGGAAATATCTACTTTCCTGGAAAGATGGTTTACTTTCCGAAAAGTAGATTTTTTTCTACTTTTCGGAAAGTAGATTATCGACTTTTCTGGGAAGTAAATTATCAAATTTTGGGGAAATATTTACCTAATTTTGCGAAGTAGATTATCATAGAAACAGGAAATTTGTATTAGAAAATGGAAATATCTACTTTCCGGGAAAGTTGGTTATCTACTTTCTGAAAGTAGATTATCTACTTTTCGAAAAAGTAGATATCACTTCGAAAAGTATTATCGACTTTTGAGTAGATATTTTTGGGGTTGCTTATTTCAGGAAGTAGATTATCATAGAACGGAAATTTGTATCACAGAAATGGGAAATATCTACTTTCTGGGAAAGTTGTTAATGAAAACGGAAATTTGTATCATAGAAAATGGGAAATATCTACTTCCGGGAAAGTTGGTTATTTCCCGAAAAAGTGTAGGGTCTACTTTTCGGGAAAGTAGATAACCAACTTTCCCGGAAAGTAGATATTTCCCATTTTCTATGATACAAATTTCCAGTTTTCTATGATAATCTACTTCGCAAAATTAGGTAATATTTGCCCAAAATTCGATAATTTACTTCCCAGAATAGTCGATAATCTACTTTCCCGAAAAGTAGAAAAAAAATCTACTTTTCGGGAAAGTAGATAACCAACTTTCCCGGAAAGTAGATATTTCCCATTTTCTATGATACAAATTTCCCGTTTTCTATGATAATCTACTTCGCAAAATTAGGTAATATTTGCCCAAAATTCAATAATTTACTTCCCAGAAAAGTCGATAATCTACTTTCCCGAAAAGTAGAAAAAAAATCTACTTTTCGGGAAAGTAGATAACCAACTTTCCCGGAAAGTAGATATTTCCCATTTTCTATGATACAAATTTCCCGTTTTCTATGATAATCTACTTCGCAAAATTAGGTAATATTTCCCCAAAATTCGATAATTTACTTCCCAGAAAAGTCGATAATCTACTTTCCCGAAAAGTAGAAAAAAATATACTTTTCGGGAAAGTAGATAACCAACTTTCCCGGAAAGTAGATATTTCCCATTTTCTATGATACAAATTTCCCGTTTTCTATGATAATCTACTTCGCAAAATTAGGTAATATTTCCCCAAAATTCGATAATTTACTTCCCAGAAAAGTCCATAATCTACTTTCCCGAAAAGTGGAAAAAAATCTACTTTTCGGGAAAGTAGATAACCAACTTTCCCGGAAAGTAGATATTTCCCATTTTCTATGATACAAATTTCCCATTTTCTATGATAATCTACTTCGCAAAATTAGGTAATATTTGCCCAAAATTCGATAATTTTCTTCCCAGAAAAGTCGATAATCTACTTTCCCGAAAAGTAGAAAAAAAATCTACTTTTCGGGAAAGTAGATAACCAACTTTCCCGGAAAGTAGATATTTCCCATTTTCTATGATACAAATTTCCCGTTTTCTATGATAATCTACTTCGCAAAATTGGGTAATATTTGCCCAAAATTCGATAATTTTCTTCCCAGAAAAGCCGATAACGGTTTTCCCGAAAAGTAGTAGTAAATCTATTTTCGAGTAGATAACCAACCCCGGAAAAGTAGGAGATTTCCCATTTTCTATGATACAAATTTCCCGTTTCTATGATAATCTACTTCGCAAAATTAGGCAATATTTCCCCAAAATTCGATAATTTACTTCCCAGAAAAGCCGGTAATCTACTTTCCCGAAAAGTAGAAAAAAATCTACTTTTCGGGAAAGTAGATAACCAACTTTCCCGGAAAGTAGATATTTCCCATTTTCTATGATACAAATTTCCCGTTTTCTATGATAATCTACTTCGCAAAATTAGGCAATATTTCCCCAAAATTCGATAATTTACTTCCCAGAAAAGTCGATAATCTACTTTCCCGAAAAGTAGAAAAAAATCTACTTTTCGGGAAAGTAGATAACCAACTTTCCCGGAAAGCAGATATTTCCCATTTTCTATGATACAAATTTCCCGTTTTCTATGATAATCTACTTCGCAAAATTAGGTAATATTTCTCAAAAAGTCGATAATTTACTTCCCAGAAAAGTCGATAATCTACTTTCCCGAAAAGTAGAAAAAAAATCTACTTTTCGGGAAAGTAGATAGCCAACTTTCCCGGAAAGTAGATATTTCCCATTTTCTATGATACAAATTTCGTTTTGGCGATAATCTACTTGCAAAAATTAGGTAATATTTCCCCAAAATTCGATAATTTACTTCCCAGTGTCGATAATCTACTTTCCGAAAAGCAGAAAGAATAGCACTCCATTGGAAAAGTAGATAATCAACTTTCCGGAAAGTAGATATTTCCCATTTTCTATGATACAAATTTCCCGTTTTCATGATAATCTATCAAAAATTAGGTGTAATATTTCCCGTACCTGATAATTTACTTCCCAGAAAGTCGATAATCTACTTTCCCGAAAAGTGGAAAAAAAATCTACTTTTCTGGAAAGTAGATAACCAACTTTCCCGGAAAGTAGAAATTTCCCATTTTCTATGATACAAATTTCCCGTTTTCAATGATAATCTACTTCGCAAAATTAGGTAATATTTCCCCCAAAATTCGAAAATCTACTTCCCCGAAAAGTCGATAATCTATTTTCCCGAAAAGTAGAAAATCTATCTACTTTTCGGGAAAGTAGATAACCAACTTTCCCGGAAAGTAGATATTTCCCATTTTCTATGATACAAATTTCCGTTTTCTATGATAATCTACTTCGCAAAATTAGGTAATATTTCCCCAAAAGTCGATAATCTACTTCCCAGAAAAGTCGATAATCTACTTTCCCGAAAAGTAGAAAAATCTGTCTACTTTTCGGAAAGTAGATAACCAACTTTCCCGGAAAGTAGATATTTCCCATTTTTTATGATACAAATTTCCCGTTTTCTATGATAATCTACTTCGCAAAATTAGGTAATATTTCCCCAAAATTCGATAATTTACTTCCCAGAAAAGTCGATAATCTACTTTCCCGAAAAGTAGAAAAAAAATCTACTTTTCGGGAAAGTAGATAACCAACTTTCCCGGAAAGTAGATATTTCCCATTTTCTATGATACAAATTTCCCGTTTTCTATGATAATCTACTTCGCAAAATTAGGTAATATTTCATGATAAGTCGATAATCTACTTCCCCGAAAAGTCGATAATCTTCTTTTCGGGAAGTAGATATTTCCCATTTTCTATGATAAAAAATTCCCGTTTTCTAATAAAATTTCCTTTTTCTATGACAATCTAATTTTCGAAAAATTATGTAATCTATTTTCCTGAAAAGTAGATATTTCCCGTTTTCTATGATATAAACTTTCCGTTTCCGTTAAAAAAATTCCGTTTTCTGTCAGAATTTCCCTTTTTCTATGATCTACTTTCCTTTAAAAAAAAGCTTCCTGTAGTCAGTACACATGCGGACACTTCCGTCGGGCTTAGGCACCAGCACACATGGTGACGCCCATGCACTACTGCTCCTCTCCACTAGGTCATGTTCCAGTAGATACTCCACCTCCTGCTTCAGCTTCTCCCGCTTATCAGGGCTCATTCGGTAGGGTGCTTGCTTGATGGGAGATGTGCCAGGCAGCAGTACCAGGTCGTGTTCCAGCAGAGAACACTGGCGTGGCACATCGTCGAAGAGTGGCTTGAACTCCTGCAGCAGTTGCACCACATCCTGAGACTGCTGTTGTGAAAGATGGGATACTTTAGAGGTAGGGTCACACAATATACTGGAATTACAGATTTTTATGGGGATATCCACTTGGAAATCAGTGTCTGGGACCACGTCCTCTCCTCCTGTTACCGAACAGACCACTTCACTCCTACCAAAATACGGTTTCAACCTGTTGATACGAGTCAAACTCTCCAATTTTCTCTTACCTAGAGTCGCTATGACATAGTTGAGGTAATTTAATTTCTTAATTATAGTGAATGGACCCTCATATTTAGCTTGAAGGGGATTTCTATACAGGGGTATAAGTGCTAAAACCCTTTCTCCAGGCTTAAATTCTCTAGCTTGACAATGCTCATCATATTGTTTTTTCATTTTCTCCTGTACCTCTGACAGATTTTCACGAGCAATCTCACCTACTCTCTTCAGTTTCTCTTTAAACTTCTCTACATACACTGACAAAGGGACTTTTATTTGATTACTTATCCAACTTTCCTTCAACACAGTCATAGGACCTCTTACAGCATGACCAAGAATCATTTCAAAGGGACTGAATCCTAGGGAATCTTGGGGACTCTCTCTTATGGCAAACAACATATCAGACTCCATACAGTATTTCCTAAGTATAGATTTAAAAGTCTGGTGGAACCTCTCTAGGGCACCTTGGGTTTGAGGGTGGTACGCAGAAGCTAAGTATTGCTTAATACCCAATTCATTCATCACCTGCTGGAAAAGGAAAGACGTGAAGTTAGTACCCTGATCCGACTGTACAACTCTAGGAATGCCATATTTAGTGAAGAAGTTAGTCAGAGCCTTTACCACACTCTTTGCTTTGATGTTTCGCAATGGTATAGCCTCTGGGTACCTGGTGGTAGTACACATGATTGTTGACAAATATTGGTGGCCACATCGAGTTTTTGGGAGAGGACCTACACAATCAATTATAACCCTGCTAAATGGCTCATCTACCACAGGAATGGGTTTTAGGGGAGCAGGTTTTATGACCTGATTCGGTTTACCAGCCATCTGACATTCATGGCAAGTTCTACAGTATCTGGCAACATCACCTTTCATTCCAGGTCAGTAAAGATGCGACAAAATCTGTTTTGTATGTTTTCCTAACTCCTAAATGTCCTCCCAAAAAGTCTTGTGCTAATTTCAAGATTTCTCCCCTGTGACAACTGGGAATCACATCCTGATGCACAACATTCCACTCATCAGCAGGATCAGATACAGATCTGAACTTCCTCATAAGTAACCCTGAATCCATGTAGTAACAAACAGGCAAGCAAGCCGCTTCTTCCATATCCACAGCCTTCCTACATAGTTCAGCTAATTCGGGGTCACTCTGCTGATCATCTAACAGTTTTTCCCTAGTGACAGGTACTTTCTGAATGGTAATGTTGTCACCAGAAGAGAGATCAGCTTCAGATTTTTGGGAATGAATGTTAACTGAATCTTTAGCTTCACTCACATCTCTCCCACCAATGTCACTATCAAATGAATCATCCTGACTGTCAAACAGATTCTCAATACCTAAATCATTTTCATCATTGCCAGGAGCACTACTATCACCAATACAAAGCTTAGGGTCAACTGAAGGAACGGTCTGTACCTTATTCCGAAGAGTCTGGCTCCTTGTAACTGCACATAAAGGAAATAAATCTGGGTATTCTTCTTCAATTAAACCAGTAATATTCTCCACTGTAGGAGCCGAAGATACCACAGGATCTGGCACCACGCTGGCTCCTGCAATATCATTACCCAGCAAAAAAGTAAACTGTCACAGGAAGAGAATCTTGAACGCCAACAGTCACCCAACCAGTCACAAGTGGAGTTCTCAAAAACACCCTACACAAAGGAACAGTGATCACTCCACCGACACCCTTAAGCACCAAATGCTCTCCAGTATAGGAATCTTCCACGCAGGGAACAGATCCTTTCAACAGAATACTGTGAGAAGCACCTGTGTCACGCAAAATCTTCGCAGGGTACTGATCACCTGATTCTTCAACTGCAACTGAACCATCAAACATGAAAGGTTCAAAAGAATCTCCTTTGGGCGATTTTTCACTAAAGTTTTGTCAAACTTCTCCAGAGGTTCGAATGAGAGAACTGGCTCTTCCTTCTTTGCTTCCAATTTAGGGCAATTCGCAATCACATGACCTGGTTTCTTACAGTACAAACAGACAAATGCTTTAGTCGTGGCATAGGTCTTGGAAAGCTCACCTGAGTTTCCACGAAAATTTACTTTACTAGAAGAAGCAGTACTACTATCCTGCCTACCACCCTTTTCCTTGGTTACAAAACCCTTTCCACCTGAATGATTTCGAGATTTAACAGGATGCATTTTGTGAGTAAGGGCATAGCTATCAGCTAATGCAGCAGCTTTATGAACATTACTAATATCTCTCTCTCCTAAGTACAATTGTATATCTCTTGGAGTGGCTCTTTTGAACTGTTCTAAAATCACCAACTGAACAAGTTCCTCAAAAGTTTCTACCTTGCTAGACTTTATCCACCTTCTTCACATTTTACTCAATGAATAAACAAATTCTATATACGACTGTGCATCAGTCTTTCTCATAGTCCTAAATTTCACTCTATATGTTTCAGGAATGAGTTCATGTGCCTTAAGAATTTCTTCTTTCACTAACTTATAACTACAACAAACTTCACTTGACAAAGACAGAAATGCTGAACGAGCTGACCCAGTGAGCACACTTTGAATCATAGCAATCCACGACTCTTCAGGCCACTGAAAAGACTTTGCAATCTTCTCAAACTGCATGAAAAACTCTTCTGGATCCTCCTCGTCAAAAGCAGGCATAAGTCTCAAATGTTTTGTCACATCAAACAATTTTGTCTCAGATTCTAAAGACAATGCTTGTAAGTCTTGTCTTCTACTGCTAACCTGTGCTAACGTTAATTCATGCTGCCTTTCACGCTCTGTTTCCCTTTCTTCTCTTTCCTTCAAAGCCAACTCATGCAACTTATCCTTTTCTCGTTCTCGTCTTCCATGCTCCAATTCTAGCTTTCTTGTCTCTACAGCTTCCCTGGGGTCAAATGCACGCAACGTCAGTGCCCCCTTCAGTAGCACCTCTTCATTCACAAGTTCAGTTAGTACTGCATTTTGAATCACAGACTTCCTTTGACTATGTTGATACTCAATTTCTTATGTATCAGCAAGTCTCATCCAATCATCCTTTCGTAGTACACAGTCTTTCAACATATTCACGGATGGATTCTCAACAAACTCCTCAACATCAAAAGTAGCCATGATTAATCAATAAAGAATATCTATATCTAAATATTCCCAATAGTTAATGAGTGATAAAGGGATCAATCCTGGCAAGGTCGCCAATTTTGTTACGACCTTTGGCCTCTTCGGGTGTAACAAAATCACAAATTCAACTTCTCTTTGTATTATAGGTCCAAGGAATAGATCCCGCCAAAATCATCACCTCATTACTATTGGGTATATTGAAATACATGCAGTAGTTTTAATTACAGAATATATTAACAATCAAACAATAAAGTAAATATATCAGTATGAACAAAAATAAACAAATACAAATTAAATCTGATCAAATAAATGACTCAACCGAGTGACAAAATAATGAACATAAAAGTAAAGTCTTATTTAGTCTAGAAACTACGATGAACAACGTGGTCTATCCACCACACGAAACATCATAAATAAGTAAGTTATTTTCCATTGGAACTCTAAAATATGATTAACAATAATCTTTCACAAATAATACTTTACTTGGTGTTATAAAAGTCGAGCAAGGTTTACACGTTATACCACTAGAAACATATTGTACGATCTAGAAACTGGGATCGGCAGTGGCATAAGCAAGTTTGCGGATGACACCAAAATAGGGCGGCAGATTAATTCAGGGCAGGATGCAAATGCACTACAGGGGGGTTTAAGTGAACTGCAGGAGTGGTCAGTAAAATGGCAAATGAAATTCAACACCAGCAAGTGCAGCGTACTTAATATTGGAAGAACAAATACTGTCAATGTATACAGCCTTAACAACATCAACCTAGAGAAGTCGACTTGTGAAAGAGACTTAGGGGTACCCATAAGCCCGTACCTACGGCCGAGAAAACAGTGCGTTAATGTTCGAAATAAGGCAAACAGAGTATTGGGTTTTATATCTAGAAGTGTGAGTAATAAGAGTGCAGAGGTCATATTGCAACTATATCTTGCGCTAGTCAGGCCGCACCTCAATTATGCAGTTCAGTTTTAGTGCCCTTATTATAGAATGGATATCAATTCACTGGAGTCGGTGCAGCGAAGAATGACGAAAATAATTCCGGGATTTAGAAACCTTCCATATCAAGATAGATTAAAGAAACTAAACTTGCATTCCCTAGAAAGACGAAGAGTGCGGGGAGATATGATAGAAGTATTTAAGTGGGTGAAAGGAATCAATAAAGGCGACATAGATAAAGTTCTTATAATATCTGAGCAGGATAGGACTCGGAGCAACGGATTTAAGTTGGGTAAGTTTCGGTTTAGGAGGGAGATAGGAAGAAACTGGTTCACAAATAGGGTGGTGGACGAGTGGAACAAGCTTAGGAACTTTGTGGTAAGTGCTGGAACGCTGGAAAGTTTCAAAAGGAGGCTAGATAGATTCATGGATGATAGAGAGTGGTAGTAACTCTCGACAGGAGCTGCCATGCACAGGCCAACCGGCCTATTGCAGACTCCTTATTTTCTTATGTTCTAAGAAAGGAGATGCTCTGTACTTAACTTATCACTGCCGGCCCCATACTGGCGGTGAACAAAGGGAGCGGAAGCGGGCAGAAATGACGTCACAAACAAACAAACAAAAGACGTTCACGTTGCGAACCCACAACCAACCATGGAACTCCCACTCGTAACAATGTTTTATATATATATACATATATAAGGTTCAGTATAATAACAACTAATAGGTGTAAGGAGAGCGACACTGAACCAGGTGTGTTTTACTGAGTCAGGTTACCCTTCGCTGTCACACTTAGTTAAACTCAACATAAATTTTATTTCACATGTTGTGTGAAATAGCGGTCCTCACTGACGACCCATTATGATCACTGTTATAACCAACACTAATACACCAAACAGATGATACAAGACTTGATATGAAATGGAAACATGATGCCATTAGTGCTGGGGAAAATGTAGGCCTATCAGTTTCTGAGGCCAAATATATAAGATGTAATGTGTGTGATGGAGTTAATCAGGGGATGGTGGCGCACGATCTATATAAGACAAACACTTTATAAACAAAGTTTCAGAAAAAAATCGTTCACTATTTTCAGAGTGTCAGGTTACTCGTTGGCGGTGGAGATGGCGCTGGAACAGGCCTATTACCTAAGTGTGTGTATTGTAACGTATTTGTATATCAAATGTCAAAAAAGTAAGCTGTTCCATATAGTATCTATCTGTCCGTTTATATCGTCTATATAATTTGTGTCTCTGGAGAATACTATAAGTAATTCATTGCTATTATATATACTGAATACAAAAATGGGATATATTTTAATATAATAAACCTTTATAATATATTATATTATAATCATCATCATCTGTTAATTATTTCTTATAATGGGAAAGACAAAACAAGGATAGTTTGGGTTGGTGTCCGCCAGGCAACTCATAATAAGTCTTGAACGATATTACCCCCAACAACCACCCACAATAGTGTAATAAATTATTAACATATATTTTCTTCTTCTACATAAATGTGTATATATAAATTGTAGTCGGCATTATTAGTTACCAGTGTTTATTTAACAATAATAAAACACATTTTAGAAGGACAAATTAAATCTGTTTTTCACATTATCATTTAATACCTCGTCCAGTTCTCAATAACTGTGTGCAGTCTATCTGGCGTGGAAGACACAAGGTCATGAATAACTTCCGGCTTACGACTGCAGATTTCCCACTGGGCGAGGACATAGTTCAGGAGTTGATGGCTGGTCCTCTCGTTGCTGGTTCTCAGGTATTCACCATTTGTGCCCAAACGTGTAATGACATTCATGTCCGCTCCTTTGCTGGGCCATTCCAAGAGCTGAAGGGTGTCTTGTTCTTGAATCCAGTGTGGATCGGACAACTGTCGTGAATAAATAGAACAGGTCCAGCTGGGAAAGGAACATTCCTTACCCGTAGAGATGGCAAGAAGCGTTCCTCCAGCAGTTGGATGTATTTGGCCGCAGTAAAGCGACCCTCAATGTGTCACCCTGGCCATGTAATGTCACCCAGCCCCAGATATTACGGGTAAGGTGACCTGAACGGGCCTCCTTACTGACGCTGGGACGATCGTATCTGTGTACGAAAATTAGTAACATTTTATTGTTACCATTAATGACAACAATCGCCTTATGTATGATTACCGGCAGCAGTACGACGAAAATGATTAATGTGGTTAATCCGAACAGAATATAACTAAGCAAAGCTTAGCCCACCCAGGCACAGGTCACCGACCCACACCGGGGTCTGGGGGGTGAAGAATAAGAACCATAAATACAGAAATGGAAACAATAAACACATCAAGAGTGAGAAATTACACATTGGTTGTGTTGTCAAAGTAAGAGAAACAATTAAGACCCTGCAAATGTGTGTAAATGAGGCAGAAGTCAAGTCATATCAGCAACCTGGGACTTGGTCACAATTTTCGTGATGCCATATGGCAGCAGGGTCTACCATTAGACAACACATTATGCTTCCAATATCTTCCCAGGCGGTAGTACTTCCCTGTTTGATAGCTGCCTTCTATCTCCCATGAGAAATTACCTATTAAAATTGCCTCTCTATACCTCCTGGGGGCAGCGCCATCAAGTACAAGTCACTAAACCACCATAACCTTATATGGGAATCCCCGCCTAGAGATCTCACACTGGCGCGTCCTGATTGGCTGAACGTTTTTAAAACACAAATTAATATCTCTGTTTTTCCCTTTTGATGTACACATCCTCAATCAGTGTGGTCCAGGTGGTGGGCTGCTGCGACCTTCCCAGCACTAGTGACAAACAAAAACCTACCAGGGAAGACTTAGGTAATCTTGATTTTACATCCTAAACTCACATACCCTGTATTGTCACACCTATAAACTGTTACACCCTTATTTGTCTAATGGTCACCCACTAGAATCGGCGATGTCGAGGGAAGGAGGACAGTGGCCTCTGTAGGGTCCCTCCATTGTTCTTAATAATTTTGTGAAGAGCTATTTTGAAGCCCGGTACTGTGTGTGACTCCACAGCCTGGACTGGTAGACTGTTCCATAGGTCTACCAGCCTCTGTGTGAAAAGTATTTCCTTATATTCGTTCTGCATGATAACTTGGCGAGCTTGTGTTGGTGGTGCGCGACATCACAATGAAGTGTTCCCGGGTTCACGTTCTCCATAGCTTTAAGGATTTTGAATGCTTCAATGGGATCTGCCCTATTGTGTCTTGTCTGAAGAGTTGTTAGCCCTAAAGTCCTCAGTCTACTTGGATAATCGAGATGACATAGTTCCGGAATCATCTTTGTCGCTCTGTGTTGCACTTTTTCTAAGGATATTAAGTCTTTCTGGGGGTAGGATTTCTATGCCTGTATACAGTAATCCAGACTGGGACCTACTTGAGATTTGTACAGTTGAAGGAGAATTGACCTGTCTTTCTATTCGAAGGTAAGCTTTATAATTCCCAAATCTCAGTTTGTTTTTCTCACTCGCTTCGCCGCCTTTAGTGAATGATCTATCACAACGCCAAGATCTTCTCCTTATCGACAGTATCCATGAAAGTTTTATTGTCAATATAGTTGTGATTAGGGTTGTTGTTTCCTACGTATAAGATCCGGCATTTAATCATGTTAAAGAGCATTTACCAGTCTCGAGACCATTTGAACAGCTCACGCAGGTCTTTCTGTATTGTTGCCACATCGTCTTGACTTGCTACCTTCACAGATATCTTCGTGTTGTCCACAAACATAACAATGCGGCAGATATATTTTCATCTATGTCGTTTATATAGATCACAAACAGGGTGGGTCCAAGGATAGGGCCTTGTGGTACTCCACTGAGATCCTTTCTCCATTCAGAATGTACTCCATTTATTACCACTCTTTGTTGCCTGTCTTTGAGCCAGTTGTTAATCCACTTCAAAATCTTGCCTGTGATGCCATGTGCCTGGATCTTTAAACTGCCACAAATTTAATATGTCACACCCTGCACTATAACATCCGTAACCTCTCACACCCTACACAGCCAAACCCCTAAACTACCCCTCTAAATTTACTTTCCTGAAAAGTTAAATCCCTAAAAAGGTTCGACACACTACTAAAATGGTTCCACGCACCCCTAAAACGGCCCCCACACACCCTTAAATGGGCTTAAACACAAACACACGCCCAAAATTGACCTACAGACCCTGATTGTGGTCTCACATCCCTAAAATACTTCCATACATCCCTAAAATGCCCCCCCCCCCATGCCCAAAATACGAATATGCAACCCCCAAAATGTTCCACTCTCATTGCAGAACGCCTTAAGGTGTAGCAGCGATACTATCCCACGACCAATTCTTTTACTTCTCACGAGAGGCGCCCTATCTCTCGTCTATCAGCCTCGACTCTCACCGTGCCGTCCCCTCCTACCACCACAACTGCCACCCAGCTCTTGATGTTAGATACATTACAGAGCGATATTTTTATCATTAATTACTCCCCCAAAACAGCAAACTCTCCAGAAGACACGTAGCAAACCACAACCTTAAGGGAGAAAATAATTTTATGGTAGCTTGCCAAAAATTGCAGTACATCCAAATTATCAGGTACTGTACAACAAGCAAAGGGTGATATAATGATGTGAACTTACTGAATCTTTATCCTGTTATTCAAGATTTTGTTTTGTGATGTAAAACGTGTTTAAAAAAAGTGAAACAGGTAATTAATGATTAACTAAAGTGTATCTTTGGCTGACAGAATGTTTTGGTGTTGACTGTGTGCTTATCTTTGAGTCTCTCACTACACGAACCCATACACTGGGGAACCACAAGTCCTACACCTTTATCACACATCTGCTGAGGGAACCACAAGTCCTAAACCTTTATCACACATCTGCTGAGGGAACCACAAGTCCTAAACCTTTATCACACATCTGCTGAGGGAACCACAAGTCCTAAACCTTTATCACACATCTGCTGAGGGAACCACAAGTCCTAAACCTTTATCACACATCTGCTGAGGGAACCACAAGACCCGCCCTTATGTAATAGTTTCTCAGCACATATCTCACCTCTGCCTTGATAAGCACCAACTACCTCCAATGAATCATGATCACGTGACATCCAGCACACAACACACGTGTGCTTGAGTCGGTAAAGGAAAGAAGGAAAAAATATCACTCCCATACTCGGATTATTATTGTTTTACCCGAGTATATTATTATTGAACAACACATTATTTTTTATTTTATTCTGTTTATAATTTCACCATTTTTCAGCACCATTAGCCAAGCCGTTCGGGAGGTCGGTCTGTTCTTGTTACCATCTCCATTGTCCAGTGTTAGTACAAGAGGAAGCAGAAAACCTGTGATATTTGGTACTAAAACACTGATATAAAGTGAGAAAGGGGTTAGCAAGTACACATATAATTATCTTAAGTAATGAAAGTAACATGTGAATATTCATGGTTAGTTTTCTGACGTTCATGTTATTTTAGTCCATTTTATATTGAATTCGCAGTATTTACAGAGACAGAGAGAGAGAGAGAGAGAGAGAGAGAGAGAGAGAGAGAGAGAGAGAGATTACACACACACCCTTTACTTTGTACTTAATATTTCCCGGCCATAACATGCTTCCCGCCCGCCAGTGAATAATGTTTCCCCCAAGAAAGAACTAAGGACCCAGTAACTCACTCTAACCTCTTAACACGAATTTAACACCGAAAACTATGTCCGCATAGTCTCTTACGGTAAATGATAAAAAAAGATATATATATTGATTTATCCTATCCGAAGTTTATCTTGTGAATCGTCAGCTGGGGTTACCACTACCACCACTGTTACCACTACTACGACCAGTTACCATCATTACTGTCAACAGTTAGTTTCGAGACGTGTTTACCAATCCTCCCAAATGATGTTTTTTGCTGGAAACACAGCTGTTGATTTAATTGATCCACCCAAATTCTGCTTCTCCCTGGCCCTTCAGCTTGACTATTCATATCTCTACATCATCTTCCCACCCTCAAAAACTAACAAAAAATGTTATCTCGTAATTTCCGTTTATAATTTTACTTCTTCATTTGTTCTTCTATTAACACAACATACTGTATGTTTAGCCTTCGATGGCTTCCAATATGTCTACTGGGACCGACAAGTTGTAGTTTCCGAGGGCTAATCACACCCCTGTCACTCACCCGATGTAAAAAGATTTTATACGTAAACTATTGTTTCAGTAAAACGAATCTACTTAATAATTAGTCTCAGTGTAATTCTAATGTTTTTCTTACGCGTTATTTTTGTTTTATCTTTAGTTGATCAGTTAGGTGCATCATTACGTCTTCAGGCACGAGAAATTGTCACCTCAGGAACCGTTTGGATAAGGACTTCATATACGGTACTTCCAGCTGGACGCGGCCACTTCCCCTGGGGGTTAACACGGGCTGCCTCACTGCTGTACCATCACGGTAAACGACATTAAACACTATCAATCACTAAGTTTTTATCAGTTTCATTGCATAACTGAAAGGCGCAATGCTGTCTAGTTGGGCTGTGTGTGTGTGTGTGTGTGTGTGTGCGCGCGCAGCCACACACAGGGTGATGAAATGCATCTGGAGTGGCAGCATTATGTTAGTGTTAAGGTGCAAACATTGCTTGCTCCCTCTTGCTTTCAGCTGCCGCCGCTGGCTAGCCCTCGTGGCGAACAGGAAAGCAACTTGCAGAAGTCTTCCCCTGCCATACACAGCTTCCTCACCATCAAGACTCCTGCTGTGCCTCCTCATGGCAACACACGGTAACTGGGTGCCTTGTGGGCCCAGGCTAGATCAGCAGGGGATCTCGGAGTAGCAGTGGGTCCCAGAGGGACGGCACATGGGCCCACTGGCATGTGGACACGTCCTGGCGCCTACCAACCACCGCACCGCTCCTGGAGAATGTATGGGAAAGCGAGGAAATCCGCTAAGCTCTTAAAGACGCCTCCATTGTCAATATTTATAAGAACAAGGGAGACCGGTCAGACTGTGGCAACTACCATGGAATCTCGCTGCTCTCCGTAGCTGGCAAGACTACCGCCCGAGTCCTCCTAAACAGACTTCTTCCTGAGACAGAAAACTTCCTACCAGAATTTCAGTGTGGTTTTAGACCATCACGTGGCACCACTGACATGACCTTTGCTGCCCGCCAGATACAGGAAAAATGCAGAGAACAGCGTACATGGCTTTCATCGACCTAACCAAGGCCTTCGACTCGGTCAACAGGGAAGCCCTCAGGCAGACCCTCAGCCGCTTTGGCTGCCCATCAAAATTCATCGCCATTGTGAGGCAACTCACACGATGTCATGAACAGCAGTGTCTTGCACAACGGCACCCAGTCAGAGTTCTTCCCCATCCAAACAGGGGTTATACAAGGGCGTGTACTGGCACAAACTCTCTCTTCCATCTTCTTGGCTGCCTTCCTTACTCGTGCCAGTACCAATTTAGCCAGCGGGGTGAACATCGATTACCGGGTGAAGGGGGGGGGGGTCTTTTCAACATAAGACGACTCCAGGCAAGAACAAGGGTGTCGGCAGCTTCCATTACTGAACTTCAGTACGCAGACGACCTCACCCTTGTTGCTCACACTGAACACGACCTACAGGAGATCCTGAACACCTACGCAGACGCGTATGCACACTTCGGCCTCGAGGTGAATGTACGTAAGACTCAGATTCTCTTTCAGCCTGCCCCTGGTTCATCCACACCTCCACCATCCATCCAGCTTAACGGTACTATCCTCTCTAATGTTGCCCACTTTCGGTGTCTCAGCTCCCACCTGTTCACCACCGCAGACATCGATGAAGAGATTCAGCATCGGATCAGATGCTCATCTCAAACCTTTGGTAGACTCCAAAATCGTGTCTTCAGCTGTAGGGAGAGGAAATTATCTACAAAGCTGCACGTATATCGAGCAGTGGACCTCCCCACCCTACTATATGGCAGTAAGACATGGGTTACATACATGAGGCACCTCATTGCACTTGAAAACTTTCACCAACGTAGTCTACGTTCCATCCTCCGAGTTCGCTGGGAAGAGAAGAGAACAAATGCCAGTATTCTTGCTGACATCAACTGTAGGAGCATAGAGGCTACCATTATCCACGAACAGCTATGGTGGACTGGCCATGTTACCCGCATGGATGACAGTAGACTTCTAAGGCAGCTACTTTACAGTCACCTAACGAACAGTAAACGTAACGCCGGCGGGCAATTGAAAAGGGAAAGCATAATCTCAAGACAAACCTGAAAAAGTGCCAAATCGACCCCTATCACCTGGAAGACGATTACTCCACACCGTAACGTTTGGAGGAGCACCACACGAGAAGGTGTCAATACTTTCGAGTTAGCCCGACTGCAAACCGAGACAGACAAGAGCCAACGCCGGAAAAACGCTGCCACCACCCCTCCCGCAGTAGATGGAGCCCTCCACATATGCAACGAATGTGAACGACGCTGCGGGTCCCATATTGGTCTCTTTAGTCACCTCAGAACTCACTAACCTAGGTGACATCCTTAATAACTCATATCATTGTATCATAGCTGGATGATCGTCATACTCGTAGTAGTAGTAGTGTGTGTGTGAGACGGTAATACCCTGAGAGTGAGAGAGAGAGAGAGGGGAGGGGGGTGGAGGTGGGAAAGAAAGGAGGGGGATGAAGAAAGGAGGGGGGTGAAGAAAGGAGGGTGGAGGATGAGAGAGGGGGAGGAGTTATTCAAATATAGGGTGAGGGAGGGTTGGGGTATCACCAGTGAGCGAGAGAGAGGAAGAGGTGTTTAAAGGGAGGTAAGAGAGGCAGAGTTATCAGTGTGCCACCAGGTGTTGGGGCAGCGTGTGGGAAAACGTCCATGTTGGTGTATATCTGTGTGGACTGCGTAATACTGGACACCTTGGCTGCTCACACACGCCATATGACACGTACACCTGTCCTGTGTGTATAACAAGTGAGATTCTAACTAAATGACCGAGGAAAGACACCAATAATTGTCAACGGGATGAAGCCAAATTCTCACAATAAATAACGAAGGTAAGATCCACTTGGTTCTCTACAGCTGTACACGAGGAGATATAACTCTAATTGATCCATGATTGTGAAACTAAGAAAAATTATTAGAACTGATTAACTGAAGAAGCGAGAAAATTAAGATAAGAAGCGGCGAGAATTTCCTAAGGATTAACACGTGTGCCTGTCTGATCCCGCTGACGTGTGCTTGAAAATATATGTAAATAAAACACAGTTGACATACACTTGTGATTTACTTATCTACCTAAGGCTATTTGTATAAGCAGGTCAAGCGGTTAATCAATTGTCATATATTCAGTGACACGTATATATATATATTTTCTAATGTACTTCACAATGTTTCTTGGTGCATCTTACATTGTCAGGTAAAGGCTGAGGGTAGATTATCTCAACATGAAATGCCGTTAATTAGTGTTTTATCCGTCTGTACGAGGCTTCAAGTACTTAATTTCGTAATTGTGTCGACATAAAGTTACTGATTATAGAGTAAAGGTAAATAAACAAGGGTAAAATTATCGCTTCGGTCAGGCACCTGTTTGGAAGCAAGACAGAAACGTTGAAAACACATCTAAACCATCGGAAAAAACATATTTCCAACATAACCTAAACTTAAAATTCTAAAATTCGCTGCATGACCGAAACGCTAATAATACCTAAACGAGTTGAAATAGAAGGATGAATCTAGACTCTCTGCAAACGTAAAAGGACCAATGTACAGTAATTGTTAATGCTTGGACCATACATAACGCAGTCAACAACATCAAGAATTACTCATAGTTTACGACCTTCCCTTAAGCCGTACTTGAAACAAAGATCCCAAACGCGGGTAAAATATCTATATAACAATCCGTTCAAGAAAAGGGAGTACATTCACCCGATTAATTTCCGCCATAACAGATAGTTAACTTTTGAACGGTGTTAACTATAGACCGAAACGTTGTAGGAAAATTAAAAAACCAAACCCAACCTAAGGCAACCAAACCTAACCTAAGGCAACCTAACCTTAACCTAACCTTAGGCAACCTAACCTAACCTAAGGCAACCAAACCTAACCTAAGGCAAACTGACCTTAACCTAACCTAACATAACCTAAGGAAACCTAACCTAACCTAAGGCAACCAAACCTAACCTAAGGCAAACTGACCTTAACCAAACCTAATCTAACCTAAGATAAACTGACCTTAACCTAACCTAACATAACCTAAGGCAACCTAACTTTATCCTAACCTAAAGCAACCTAACCTAACCTAAGGCAAACTAACCTTAACCGAACCTTAACCTAACCTAACTTTATAATACATGAATACACAGATGTATTCACCCTTGTGTTAACTTTCCAACTGGCAGCCTAGTGGTGAGCTGACGAGTAGCTGACAACGAGTACAAGTAGCTGACAAGAAGCACAAGTAGCTGACGAGGGGCACAAGTAGCTGACGAGGGGCACAAGCAGCTGACGAGGAGCACAAGCAGCTGACGAGGAGCACAAGTAGCTGACGAGGAGCACAAGTAGCTGACGAGGAGCACAAGTAGCTGACGAGGAACACAAGTAGCTGACGAGGGGCACAAGTAGCTGACGAGGAGCACAAGTAGCTGACGAGGGGCATTTATAGCAACAACAGTCAACCACAATTACATCAAGACCCTAACGACAATTACAACAATCACGACTCCAACAATCAACCACAATTACAACAATCACGATCCCAACTATCAACCACGATCAACCATAATTACAACAATCACGATCCCAACTATCAACCACGATCAACCACAATTACAACAATCACGATCCCAACTATAACCACAATCACAAGAATCGAGGGCAAGGCAATCAACAAAAATTACATATATCATAGTCTTAATCTACAACAATCACAACAATCAACCAGACTCAAAAGAATCACGACGCAGTAAAGAACCAAGTTGGAGCATAATGACGTGGAAGTCAAGATGGCGGCCAGCCTCAGGTGGGTACCGGTACGAGTATTCCTATTTAACTTGTTTGCCTTCATCTAAACATTTACAATTATTTATCTCTAAAATTAATAGATATACATTTCCGTTTCATAAACTGTACATCAGTTAAGAAAGCAGGTACAGTAGGGTACAATGTAATACCAGTACACTTGTGGAAGATTACAAATAGCTTTACGAACTATCTGCTATAGAGTTTCAACATGAAAAATATAACATAACAAAAATTATGTTGCCAGCAGGGTTGGTGGACGTTTTACTGGTGTGGGCGGTGATGGGGATCGGCGGGGTGACGTGTGGTGTGACCCAAGAGAGGCGTCCACCTTGTATCCTCCCCAAGATGGGCTGTGGTGAGTGCGGCTTCACACTGTGCGCCTCGGCTTATCATCAGTTTTGTGAATATTGTTCACTATAGCAAAACCTGCTTCATAAAATCGATGACATTTGACCAGACCTGATCTGCCCTCACAGACCCCCACAAAGCCCTGATGTACCAGGACTCTGACAGCATCATCGGAGGGGAGGTCGCTGAACCAGGTACGTCAAAATTCAAAAACATCCAAGAGTTTCTTAAATACGGAGTCAAGAAATTAAGTATCTCTATTATGTAGGGAAATATGGCACTTACGTCAAGGAAATAGTTGATAGAGAAGACAAGAGGAGCTGGAGATAACAGCTCCTGGTGGGTTGCGTTGCATACCGGAGATGTAGGCCCCGTACAGAGTAATGGAGGTTCATAATGAATACTTTTCTTGAATAGTGTTTATGCTACTAAACCTACTTTTAAATATGTATCAGTAGCTAATGTTTTGTTGTTGCATGCACGTGTATCCGATCCTATGTAATTGTTTCTACACCTGTAAATGTCTTGTTGTACTGTAACAAAATGTATTCTTCGTATCTCTGATGGCAGGATCGACGCCGTGGTTGATATCCCTACAGGACACACAATACTTTCAGCCCGTCCACTTCTGCGGTGCCACTCTGCTCACCCACACCTGGCTCCTCACCTCGGCCGGCTGTGTTCAGGGATACCAGTACCCCTTTAACACCCTGCAGGTAACGTCATAGTGTTGATTGTAAATTTTTACTTTAGGCCACGAGTCTCTACGGGTTGACCAGTATTAGAGCTAGAATTTTAAGCGTGAATGCAAACAGTCTACAAAGCGCAGAGCTCGTCTATGTTGTGACTTGCTTGCTGGCCGAACCTTGACTAACGTCAGAGAAGACGAAGAGCTGGAATATACAGGAGCAGAACCTTACTCCACTATTGTATCAATTAAGTAAGTATAGTATAAGCAAATGTAACAGGCATCGGTAATATAAGTAACAAACGCATAAGTAACAGATCTAAGTAACATAAGTTGACCGTTGTCAGGTTGTGGCGGGAGAGTACGACCTGGCGGTGTTCGAAGGCTGGGAGAGGTGGTGCGGGGTGAACAGTATCCATCTCCACCCGGACTACAACTACCTGACCCATGACTACGACGTAGCCCTGGTGGAGATGTCCTCCAAGGTGAAATTCAACGACAGGATTCAACCCTTGCCGCTGCCTAACAAGTCACGTTACTGCCAACAAAACATACCTTTTTACCACCACTCTCACGCCGATGGTTAGTACAACTCCGTCATGGCTACATATGACTGGTTTAATGCTGTAAAGATAAACAACGATAGTCAGGTTAGATTAGTTTAATCAGGTTTAGTTATCTTAGATTAGGTTAAATTAAGTAGCATAGGGGTAGGTGCGCCTTTTTCCAAGTCTACGCTAGACCACAAAGGCTTTTCAAAGACTTCAGACAAGTATCCCTTCTTTTCGCCAGATTTGTTCCTCATCTCCGGGTGGGGCAGGACGGCGGAAGTGAGTGAGATATCTAATCTGGTGTTACAGGCCTACGTGCCCAAGATCCCGCGCCAGCAGTGTTGTGAAGCCTACCAGGATCTCATCACCGATTCCATGGTGTGTGCTGGCAACTTCACACACGGTGGCCTCGATCCCTGCCAGGTGTGTGGTTCAAGTGTGTAGCCTTGCGAGTGTTCATACTCTACCACCTAACCTAGCCAAACCAAACGCAGCCAAACTCTACTCAAATATAACTAAAACCAACTTCAATTAACCTAACTTGACCCAATCTAACCTAACCTATCCAAACTAAACCAAACCCAAATTATCCTAACCCGAACTAAGCTAACTCAAATGGTAGAGGATTCTACAGTTGTGTCCCCGAATTAACTGTTCCATTGCCCACAGGGTGACTGGGGCGGAGCACTGGTCAGCAACGACGGGTTCATCGCCGGGGTGTCCTCTTGGAGTATAGGCTGTGGACGCCCTGGTTTCCCCGCTGTGTTCATTAATACTGAGAGCATAGTGAGCTGGATCTGTCACGTCACCGCCCCCAAACCACCAGTAAAGTCACAACAGGAAACAGATGACCCTCAAGAACAGCTTCAGGAACCACGCTTAGACAACACCGACACAGAGCACTCGGAGGAACTGTTGGTCGATGAGAACTCACAACAGACAACATCGACGTTGCAAAGAGATTAAATAATATATATATATATATATATATATATATATATATATATATATATATATATATATATATATATATATATATATATATATATTAAAGACAATATAAATATAAGGTAAAGTTAATTCATACTGTCGTGAAACGTTTCAACAAATGAAGGTGGGTCCCAGAGGCCTGTTGGTGTAAAAAGGAATACTGTGATTTTTATGTTGTAAATGTGTTGTGCCGTGAACCGAGGTAGAGGTACTGCCGGGCGGGTGTTGTGAAAAAAAATATTAAACATAATCCAAGTCCATTACTTGACTAGAACTTAACTACAGTGGCGTTACAGTGTTTCATAATCTAACTTGTATTTGGGATTGGGGGAAATAATAATGATCTGAATTAACTTGTGGTCAGAGCAAACGTTTCTAGCAACTTCCGGGGGTCGCAGATCAGCGCAATTACCTAACAGCATCAGATAACTTTGTAATTTGTACTTATAATGAATTAAAAATTTCTCAAATTATTATTATTGAAATTTGTTTAGACTGAAAATTTAATCGAAATTTTAAATTATTTTGTTATTTTTTTACGCATTTTAGCAATGTTTTTACAAACAAATGATCCGTCTATATATCAATCAATGGATTTCTTTTTCTATTAACAGATAATAAGTTGTATATTAAAAATTATTATACATAAAAATGCTATTAAGGCTTCTAAATTTATAGAATTATCATATTTTTATTCTCAATTATGCCCTTATATGCAATTCAACTAATCCTCATATACTTTATACGTACATAATAATTAATAATACAAACATACAATATCATTAACATGTATAAAAGTCAGTGCAATATATATATCATCAGTTAAATATACATTATTTGACTATCGCACACAGCCCTCGCTCACCATGACCTACAACGACACATACACGTACAGAAAATACATCTCGAGAGTACAGAGAGAAGAAATCGAAATGACATTGAAAGATTCCCTAGAAAAATTTGTTTTCCACAACTCCAGAAACTCGTGAAAAAGACCTGAGCGAGTGTGATGGTGCGTGTGGGTCGTGTGGAGGAAGAGGACAGTACTGAAACAAATACTAAGGCTTTCAAAATGGAGTTCTACCGACGCTAACGGGCATGTTGATGTGATCCAGCCAACTGACCACATTTACTGGACACTTCGACAATTGATATTTGAGTACAAAAATGTTCCCGTTAAGGTATCTAAAAGAAATTATGTTTAAAAAAATAGTGAAAATCGAGTTTTCAGAACAATTTAACATGCGAAGATTGTCGAATGGGGAATATAGGAAAGATGGTGGCTTATATACTCCAAGAAGTTTGATGCTTCTGCTGTAATCTGTACCGTTCAAATACAGCAATCATAATGATATTGCAGTTCACAATATATATATATATATATATATATATACATAGTAAAAACTTTTCTCTAATGATAGCAATATACAGTATATCTCACTATATAAGATGATACCCGTAGTGATTATGATATTGCAGATTGCTCCTAATGACTCTAAGTGTTGCATAGTTTTTTCTTAAGAATGCAAATGGGTCCTGCACCTCCCTAGGAGGCCCTGTCGACAATTAATGTAAAATGTAATTACAGTCATCCCTTGGTTATAGCGCACTTGGTTATCGCGATTTTCGTTATCACGCCTCCATCAAAATCTGCACACCTGCTGTTATAGCGCATATTTCAAGCCGAGAATTTCGTTATCACGCAGTTGCCTCCAGGTGTTTTTACCCATTTGCTTCACCTACATCTATTGAGGATAAAATCTTTCACCTACAAATTGACAATAACACATTTGCTGTAATCAGACATATCTAAATTGCAACCCCACTTGCAATTTAAAATTCTGTGTCAGTATTAAGGAATAACGAAGTTTCAGGTGCACTCTAAGATTGAGAGAAAACGACGTAGTGAAGCGATAAGAAAACGGACTCCTCAGACGGGGGACGCAAAGAAAGAAAGCATAGCTCCATGTTTTGTGGACTACAGTATTGAGCGTAACCTTTTCATCACTTTGTAATAAACCTAGCCATGCCTATGTGTTTTTCTCAGACTTACCATAACATTATCTATATATTTAGTGGGTCTAAATCAGTGGTGTCAAACTCAATACCTTTCGAGGACCAATTCTTATTTTAGTTACCCTCTTCAGGGCCAACACAAGTGCTATATCACATATTTGAAGGTTTGAAGTTTACAGCTTCACACATTGCCTTACCTGGCTCACCAGGACTACCTCATTTGGGTTTGTCCGATCTTAAGTATGTAAAATTCATTTTAATAAATAAACATGATTATATCTATTTCTTTCATAATTTCACGGGATGATAAATTTTACCGTCATCCCGAGGGCCACATTTGGCCCGCGGGCCATGAGTTTGAGACCCTTGTCTTACACCTTAAAAAATTGTTTACCAAAATAATTTTTTTTCTCAGAATTGAAATTTAAGGGGTTTAACTAATTAAGTACTTTCAGAATAACACACAAACCCTAAATCACACCTTGGAAACCCATAGTTGATGAGTAATTAGCATTGAAAAATGTCAGTAAAATTTTTCAAGGGTCATTTTGGCCACTAATTACTCTGCAATCGAATCGTGGACCACATATTCATAAAGAGCAAGCTCAGGAGTACCCATACTGTGATTTTCAGCAAAATATAATTTTTCGCCAAAAACTTACAATTTTTGTCATTTTCGGCCAAAAAATGGATTTTGTTCAAAATTTCAGTATAGGTACTCCTGAATGTGCTGCTTAAGGATCTGTTAACCAAAATTTGATATCTTGATTATAACTTGTTCAAATGGCTTTTAGAAAATGTTCAAATGATTTTTAGAATATTTTAATTACTTTTGCAATGCTAATTACTCGCCACTTATGGGTTTTCGAGGTCATTTCTTGGTGCTTGTGTATTATTCTGGATGTACTTAAATAGTTAGGCACATTAAATTTTAGTTCAGAGAGAAAATGTATTTTTGGCCAAAAATCCTTTAAGGCTTTAGACTTACAATTTTTGTCATTTCGGCCAAAAAATGGATTTTGTTCAAAATTTCAGTATAGGTACTCCTGAATGTGCTGCTTAAGGATCTGTTAACCAAAATTTGATATCTTGATTATAACTTGTTCAAATGGCTTTTAGAAAATGTTCAAATGATTTTTAGAATATTTTAATTACTTTTGCAATGCTAATTACTCGCCACTTATGGGTTTTCGAGGTCATTTCTTGGTGCTTGTGTATTATTCTGGATGTACTTAAATAGTTAGGCACATTAAATTTTAGTTCAGAGAGAAAAAGTATTTTTGGCCAAAAATCCTTTAAGGCTATAGACTTACAATTTTTGTCATTTTCGGCCAAAAAATGGATTTTGTTCAAAATTTCAGTATAGGTACTCCTGAATGTGCTGCTTAAGGATCTGTTAACCAAAATTTGATATCTTGATTATAACTTGTTCAAATGGCTTTTAGAAAATGTTCAAATGATTTTTAGAATATTTTAATTACTTTTGCAATGCTAATTACTCGCCACTTATGGGTTTTCGAGGTCATTTCTTGGTGCTTGTGTATTATTCTGGATGTACTTAAATAGTTAGGCACATTAAATTTTAGTTCAGAGAGAAAAAGTATTTTTGGCCAAAAATCCTTTAAGGCTTTAGACTTACAATTTTTGTCAATTTCGGCCAAAAATGGATTTTGTTCAAAATTTCAGTATAGGTACTCCTGAATGTGCTGCTTAAGGATCTGTTAACCAAAATTTGATATCTTGATTATAGCATTCAAATGGCTTTTAGAAAATGTTCAAATGATTTTAGAGATATTTTAATTACTTTTTGCAATGCTAATTACTCGCCATATGGTTTTTCGAGGTCATGTGCAGCTATTTAAGTACATCAGAGATAATACTACTTAAACAGAGAATGAACTCAAAGCCGCAAGTGGCGTAACGCGATATATTAAAACATTTTCTAAAAGCATTTGAACAAGTTATAATCAAGATATCAAATTTTGGTTAACAGATCCTTAAGCAGCACATTCAGGAGTACCTATACTGAAATTTTGAACAAAATCCATTTTGGCCGAAAATGACAAAAATTGTAAGTCTTATGCCTTATAGGATTTTTGGCCAAAAATACGTTTTCTCTGAACTAAAATTTAATGTGCCTAACTATTTAAGTACATGCAGAATAATACACAAGCACCAAGAAATGACCTCGAAAACCCATAAGTGGCGAGTAATTAGCATTGCAAAAGTAATTAAAATATTCTAAAAATCATTTGAACATTTTCTAAAAGCCATTTGAACAAGTTATAATCAAGATATCAAATTTTGGTTAACAGATCCTTAAGCAGCACATTCAGGAGTACCTATACTGAAATTTTAGATAAAATCCATTTTTTGGCGAAAATTGTAAGCCTTATGCCTTAAAGGATTTTTGGCCAAAAATACGTTTTCTCTCTGAACAAAAATTTAATGTGCCTAACTATTTAAGTACATCCTGAGCACCAAGAAATGACCTCGAAAACCCATAAGTGGCGAGTAATTAGCATTGCAAAAGTAATTAAAATATTCTAAAAATCATTTGAACATTTTCTAAAAGCCATTTGAACAAGTTATAATCAAGATATCAAATTTTGGTTAACAGATCCTTAAGCAGCACATTCAGGAGTACCTATACTGAAATTTTGAACAAAATCCATTTTTTGGCCGAAAATGACAAAATTGTAAGTCTTATGCCTTAAAGGATTTTTGGCCAAAAATACTTTTTCTCTCTGAACTAAAATTTAATGTGCCTAACTATTTAAGCAAGGAAGTGTGGATCTCTGAGTAGTGTTCTTATTTGAGGTCCATCAAAAATCCCTGCCTTTTTTTTCTCGTCGCTAAGACTTGGAAAGGTTGAGCATATATATCTGAAACACTCTCCACTATGATCAAGAGCATTGACGAATTGCTTCATGATACCAAGTTTTATGTGCAGAGGAGGAAGGACAATGTTTTTCCTGTCAACCAGAGGATCGTTAATGATATTCTTGTCACCAGGCGTCAAACTATGTCTTGGTGGCCAATTCTTTTTCACCCAATGGTCTGCTGTAGCCCTGCTGTCCCAGTAGCACAGAAAACAGGGGTATTTTGTGTACCCTCCTTGCTGGCCCAATAGAAAGTTTACCATTTTCAAGTCCACACAAATTAACCATTCATGAGCATGGTATTGCAACCTCTCTAGAACAGTCTTAATGTTTTCATACTCTTCTTTAATTTGTACAGAATGTCCGATTGGAATTGAACCATACTTGTTTCCGTTATGAAGAAGAACACATTTCAAGCTCCTTTTAGAACTGTCAATAAAAAGTCTCCAATCCTTACTATCATATGCTGGTAGTCCCATGGAGAGAAGAAGTCCTTCTACATCATTACAAAAAACAAGCTGGTCATATGAATGAAAGTACTTCCGCAGTTGCTCTTCTCTGTTGCAATAAAAGGAGACACTCGTGCCAGGTTTTAAGAGTCGTTTCTCTTGAAGCCTGGAAGCTAACAATTCAGCAGACTGTTTTGGCAAATTTAGATCTCTGACCAGATCATTCAATTCTGACTGAGTAAACAACGTTGGCTTTTCACAATCTTCACCAGATGGCTTGAAAAGATCAGTCTCTTCATCTTCATCAGTAGAAACAGGTGAATTCCGGTCTATATCCTCAATCTCTGGTAGCTCAGTAAATTCTGGCATGTTACGTGATGGAGCAAATCTGAGATCAGATTTGGATTCAGCACCTTAAAGTTAGTAAAAAACAGTTAAAAGGTTTCATGCCAGAAAAAAAAATATTTTTTTGTAGACCAGTGTAATAATTATGAATATAATTCTTGTACTTTAATTGGAATTAATAAGGTAAATGCATAAATTCATCTTCATGTACGAAGGGAAAATATAGCTGGAGGCGCACGTGGAGGAGGAGTGGAGGAGTCGGGTGGAGGTGCTGGGGAGGTGGAGGTGTTGAGGTGTGGAGGCTGCAGGTCTCGGTGTATGTGGAGGCGGTACAGCAGAGCTTCAAGCGTCCACATCATCCGGGGGCTGACGTCGTGGAAGCTGATGAGATGACGGCTACAACAATCAGGACCCTACAGACAGGGAGGGAAACTGCTGACATCGTAAGGAAGAGAGCCGAATGCTTTTGGCTAACACATTGAGGGAAATAAGTGACAGGAAGGACTGAACCAACACACTACCCTTAGCAATGCCTGGAGGACATAACACAGAGGTAAAATCAGCAGGCATGTCTCCCACCCAAACTTCCTTCTGCCTTCGTAGGGTAAGGACGTGCGTTTTCCTGGGGCTGGGATAGGGCAAGTAGCTGAGAGGATAGACAGGGTTTTGTCAGGGGAGGGTACCAATCCAGTAGTGTGTCTTAGTGTGGGAGGAAACGACATAAGAAAGGTTAGGAGTGAGGAACTCTTCAAGAGGTATAGGGAGTCGCTGGGGAAGGTTAGAGATAGGGGAGGGATCCCGATAGTATGTGGTGTCTTGCCTAGAAGAGGGGTTGGTCGTGAATGGCTGTCCAGGGCAATTGCTATAAATGCCGACTGGAAAAGCATTGTGCAAACAATGGTTGGGCATTCATTGATAGCTGTCAACGATTCTATGGCAACGACTACCTGTACAGTCGTGACGGAGTACACTTGTCTCGTGCGGGGGTAAAGACGTTGTCTGCATCCCTGGAGCGTGAAATTGTCACTCCAAAGGGGGGGGGGGGTTTCGCCAGTAGAGAGAGGTCGGGGAAAGTGGGAAAAAACAAGTAAAAAATTAGTTACTCAGGACAAGGGGTAGAACAGGACCAGGGAAGGATAGGTTTAAATGTATACTATACAAACAGTAGGAGCGTTAGAAATAAAATAGACTTGCTGAGAGCGGTTGTATGTACCGAGAATGTAGACGTCATAGCAATCACCGATACTTGGATGAATCTGGCGAGCAAAATTTTTTTTATCAGGGTACCACATAGAAGGGTACAACCTTTTTCACAAGGGCAGGGAAGGTAGGAAGGGGGGAGGGGTCGCACTCTTCGTCAAGGATACACTAAAATGTTGTATTAATAATTCAATAAAGGGTGAAATGGGAACCGAGTCTGTACGGGTAGAAATCACGGAAGGAAGAGAAAAACTAATTATGGGAGTGATTTACAGGCCCCTAAGTCTGGGCAAAGAAGCAGCTCAGCCCATATGGCAGGAAATGAGTAGGGCAGCAAAATATAACAACCTGTGCATTATGAGGGATTTCAACTTTAGAACTATTGACTGGGACAACATTGTAGGCGACTATGAATCTGAAGACTTCCTAGATGCAGTACAAGACAATTTTTTTAAACAACTAATTACAGAACCTACTAGAGGTGACAATATATTAGACCTAGTATTAACAAATAAAGAAAATATTATCAGAGATATCACAGTAAGGGAAGAACTAGGTAACAGTGATCACAGAGAAATCAGGTTCACCCTAAATTGGGAAACAAAAAACAATGACAATATGGTCAGTCCCAAACTTTCGGTTGGCGGATTATCAAGGATTAAGAAGGTACCTAGGTGAGGTCACCTGGGAACAGTCACGTCAGTCCCCAGTAGGAAGGGGTGAGGTCATAGATGACACAACAATTGATCATGATTATAATATATTCACAAGTATACATAAAGCACAAGAACAAAATATACCATACAGAAAAATTAGGTCAAATAAGAATGAGCCAAGGTGGATGACCAGAAAACTTAAACATTACATAGGAATAAAGAAAGGAATTTATAAGAAATTAAAGGGAGGGGAGGAGCAGTTCAGAAATAGGTATAATGAATTATCTAGGAATGTTAAGAAAAATGTAAGGAAAGCAAAGAGAAACTATGAAGTCAAAATAGCAAGAGAATCCAAGGCGAATCCCAAGGGATTTTTCCAGGTATATAGAACAAAAGTCAAGGACAAAGTTGGGCCTTTAAAGTCAGGGAGGGGAGAAGTGCTAAATGGCAGTGAAGAAATAAGCAAAGCATTGAACAACTACTACTTATCAGTTTTCACAGAAGAAATTCGCGAGGAATTTCCAGAGATGGAACTGATATTTAGGGGAAAGGAAGAAGAGAAATCAAAGAATATCACTATCAGAAAAGAGGATGTTCCTCAGAAGATAAATAAACTAAAGAATACAAAATCCCCAGGGCCGGATGAAATTTTCCCTCGAGTCTTAAAAGAGTGTAGGGAACAGATTAGCGGACCCGTCGTAAACTTATTTACAAAATCATTAGACGCTGGAGTTATGGAAACAGGCAAATGTAGTACCCATATTCAAAAAGGGAGACAGAGCATCAGCGTCAAATTACCGGCCGATCAGTTTGACGTCAGTAGTGGGGAAATTTCTTGAATCAATTATAGCAGATAGCATCCGATCGCATCTAGACGTAGAGTGAGGGGCGACCTGATAGAGGTGCATAAGTGGAAGGCAGGGCTAAACAAAGGGGACATTACAAAGGTACTCAAACTATCCAACCAGGAGCGAACTCGTAACAATGGTTTTAAATTAGACAAATTTAGATTTAGGCGTGAAATAGGTAAACACTGGTTTGGAAACAGAGTAGTGGATGAATGGAACACGTTACCAAATATCATCATTAACTCGAATACGCTGAATTGCTTCAAACATAGGTTGGATGCTTCTATGAGCAATAGGGGTTGGGTGTAAACGGGACTGCCCAGTATGGGCCAATAGGCCCGCTGCAGTTTCCTCCATTCTTATGTTCTTATGTTCTTATGTACCCGGACCACGTGGTACATCTGCAGCTGTAGTGAGGTAGCGGCTTATCAGTCAGGTACAACGGCCATCAAGACAGTGGGAAGGACTCTGTTGGCGCCGGCATCAGATCACAAGAATGTCTACCTGACCGGTTCCCACAGTACCAGATCTAAAGTTAATTTATATGTTGACTATGTTTCTTATGTTTCTGTAATGAAAGCTTTTGACAATCAAGTGACCCACTCCCCGATTCCACCATGTGTAACCTATCACCTCTGTTCATTATATATTTTCAGCCTTCGGGCTGCCATGTTTTATTAATAAACCGATAATTATTATTATTAAACCCGCAACAAAAATTGAATGAGCTCCTTGATGCGAAGTCTGGAGAGAGAAATAATCTCGTTAACTTTATGGTGGGCAAACAGCAGGATGAGTGTGATCAAGATATAACTTGTTGGTGAATTTGAAGCAAGTAGACAAATGCAAACAGACACTAGTCAATCCACTGTTTACCATGATGAGATGTATCAAGTAACAAGATCACTTGACTACAAGATGTTGTAACCGTTAGATTAAGGTTAGGATTTAAGTACCTCAGGCAGTATGTCCCTCAAGCAGATGTGAACAAAACTAAATCCAAGCACACTGTGTACAGTATGTCATGGCACAGCACTTTATCTCTGATGGCAAGATAGCTGATATACTAAAGCTGTATCCACACTTTGCATCTAGTACCTAATCAAAATTCTATGTACCGAACTAAACAAACAATGTACTGGAAATACTCTGTAACACTCAATGACATAATATCATGACCACTGGAGTCTGATAAACACCCTTTGTGGCCTCTACTCTGTAATAATTATTGCGCTACCGCTCACCTGATAAGTATGGGGGTGCATAATAAACTAACGGCTATCCACGGCAAAATTGATTGATTGAAATATTTTTAGCCAGAAAAAAAAAAAAAAAAAAACATAAAAATCCGACTGCGAGAGAGATTTAGGAGTAATGATAAGTAGGAACCTTAAGCCAAGTAAACAATGTGTTTTTGCTCGTAACAAGGCTAATAAAGTACTTGGGTTCACACAGAGGAGTGTTAGTTACAAGACTAGCGAGGTCATCCTAAAACTGTATCTTGCTCTTGTGAGACCTCACCTGGATTACGCAGTTCAGTTCTGGTCACCGTATCACAGGATGGATATAGAATCCTTGGAAAGAATTCAGAGGAGAATGACAAGACTAATCCCAGGCATTAGGAACCTTGAGTATAGAGACAGGTTAAAGCTTCTTAATTTGCACTCCCTCGAGAGACGTAGAGCGAGGGGCGACCTGATAGAGGTGTATAAGTGGAAGGCAGGGCTAAACAAAGGGGACATTACAAAGGTACTCAAACTATCCAACCAGGAGCGAACTCGTAACAATGGTTTTAAATTAGACAAATTTAGATTTAGGCGTGAAATAGGTAAACATTGGTTTGGAAACAGAGTTGTGGATGAATGGAACAAGTTACCAAATATCATCATTAACTCGAATTCGCTGAATAGCTTCAAACATAGGTTGGATGCTTATATGAGCAATAGGGGTTGGGTGTAAACGGGACTGCCTAGTATGGGACAATAGGCCCGCTGCAGTTTCCTCCATTCTTATGTTCTTATACTCTTACAATACTCACCACACCGTGTTTGTGCCAGAGGTATCGCCAGTACCAGTGTAGCTTGTTGACGAGCGGCTGGTGGTAGAAGAGAGAGAGAGGACTGTTGGAGAAGAACCTCGACTTGCCTGCCCTGTCCAGACTATCCCCCGCCGCCACGCCCACACTCTCCAGACACAACCCTGGGGGTAAAGCGAATAGTTAGACAACTTTGCTAGTCAAACCCGTGCCACACCCTTACTCCTGAAACCTCTTGGGGGTTGGATGGCCTTAAGTCCATTTCCCCCTAATGACACGCCCCACACTATCCTAGAAACCCCTGTGATTGGTTAACCTTAAACCAACTCCCCCCCTAGACACGCCCACACCCTTTAGACCCAGACAACAGACCAGAAAGAAGACACTGACCTAGCTGGACGTCCTCAGAGCCCCTGCTGGTGTTAGTGGGACACTTAGCCTGGTCAGTAAGTTGCAGCGCCTCCGTCACGAACTTCTTCACCGCCTCCCTGCTCAACACGTAGCCCCCGCCCCCGGACATGTATCCCTGAGGGACATAAGGGTGAAAGTCATTACCAGTAGAGATACAGAGAGGTCAAATGTCAACACTACAGGATATTAAGGTAAACGAGGAAGGGTGTGGTAGGTCATAGCTTGTATGAGACACTTGCTTGTTGTTAGAAGCAGACACAGGTCAAGGGTCAATACTGTAGGTGACACAGGAAGGTCAAAGCAAACATTTTTTAGCAGAATTTCATATTCCAGGATATAACCTATTTAAATTTGACAGAGTAGGAAGGAGAGGGGGCGGTGTAGCAGTGTATATCAGGGTGTCATTAAAAAGCTGCAATAAATCAAACATTAAAACAAATAGCGACAATGAAAGTATTTGGGTAGAGATTGGTGAGGGCAATGAGTCCGTAGTCATTGGTGTTATATATAGACCACCTAATTTGAGTAGGAACGATGGTAAATTGCTATGGGAGGAAATAAAGAAGGCATCTGATAGAAACAATGTATGTATTCTAGGCGATTTCAACTTTTCAGGCTTAGATTGGAAAAATCTACTTAGCGATAATGAATCTGAAGATTTTCTAGAAGTAGTACAAGATAGTTTTTTATATCAATTCATAAACTCGCCCACTAGAAGAAATAATATCCTCGATTTAGTTCTCAGTAATAATGAAAATCTAGTAAAAGATGTTGGGATTGGAGACGAACTAGGAAACAGTGATCATAAATCCATACATTTTAACATAATATGGAATGGCAGGAAGAAGGAAAATTCGGCCTTGATCCCGGATTTTAGGAAGGCTAATTACGGTAGCTTTAGGAGAGACCTAAGGGATGACCCTATGGTCAAAAGATTAATCCCCCCCACACCTCCGGAAACTGTCAACTTAGAACGGGAGAACCCCGAATTTAATTTAGCAGCTACTTATGAACAATTTATTGCGACAATCCATAATGCTCAAAATAAACACATCCCTAAAAGAAAATTCAGATCGATACGGAACCAACCAAAATGGATGAATAATAGACTCTTAGATCTTCTAGGGAAAAAGAAAGGAGTATATAGAAAAGTTAAGAAAGGCGAAAATCACTTACTTGGTTACTATCAGAACCTAACAAGACAGGTAAAAACAGAAATTAGGAAAGCAAAGAGAAATTATGAAATCAAGGTAGCAAACGAATCAAAAAATAACCCCAAAGCTTTTTATCAACTGTATAAATCAAAGGTTAGAGATACAATAGGTCCCCTTAAAACTACGACAGGAGAAATGACTGATGATGAGTTAGAAATGTGTAGTACGTTAAATAGTCATTTTTGCTCCGTATTCACAAATGAAAACCTAGCACAGTTACCAGAAGTTCATAAGGTATATAACGACAGTATAGAAAATATGTTGATGAATATCAATATTACTAGTAACGATGTGCTTAAAGAAATTAACAAACTGAAGCCTCATAAATCGCCTGGTCCAGACGAGGTATATGCTAGAACATTAAAAGAATGTAGAGATGAGTTGAGTACTCCATTAGCAGTTTTATTTAATAAGTCATTAGAATCGGGCCTAGTGCCAGAAGCTTGGAAACTTGCAAATGTAGTTCCGATTTTCAAAAAAAGGTGATAAATCAATTGCATCAAATCACCGTCCCATTAGTCTCACGTCAATCATAGGCAAGTTGCTAGAGTCAATTATTGTTACGAAAATCAGAAGCCACCTTGAAACATTCAACTTAATTCGTTCTTCTCAGCACGGGTTCACCCAGGGACGTTCTTGTCTCACAAATTTGCTAAGCTTTTTCTCAGAAGTATATGAAGCGGTAGATAATGATAAGTCATATGATATAATTTATTTAGATTTCAGTAAAGCATTCGATAGAGTCCCTCATGAGAGATTGATAAGGAAGGTAGAAGCACATGGAATAGGTGGATCATTATTAAAATGGATTAGGTCATGGTTAACTGGTAGGAAACAAAGAGTCAGCATAAATGGATTTAAGTCAGACTCGGGTGCGGTCAATAGCGGAGTTCCCCAGGGATCTGTATTAGGCCCTCTGCTGTTTGTTATATTCATTAATGATCTTGATTTAGGTATAACTAGTAGGATTAGTAAATTTGCAGATGATACCAAAATGGGGAGAGTGATAAATTCAGACAGTGACTTTGAACACCTTCAAAGAGATCTAGATACCTTACATGAGTGGTCAGTAGACTGGCAAATGAATTTTAATAATGATAAATGCAAGGTACTACAGATAGGGAAGACGAATACAAACGTTAAGTATAAACTAGGTAACACGGAAATAGAAAACTCAGATTGTGAAAAAGATCTAGGTGTATTTGTTAGCAACGAATTGAAACCTAGAAAACAATGTATTAGCGTTCGCAACAAGGCAAATAGGATTCTTGGGTTCATATCTAGGAGTGTGAGTAACAGAACTGCTGACGTTATCTTGAAACTTTACCTAGCATTAGTGAGGCCACACATGGATTATGCGGTTCAATTCTGGTGTCCTTATTATAGAATGGACATAGATTCTTTGGAGAGAGTACAAAGAAGAATGACAAAAATGATCCATAATATTAGAAATCTTCCATATGAAGAAAGACTGAAAAGCTTAGGCTTGCATTCATTAGAGAGGCGTAGAGTTAGGGGAGATATGATAGAGGTGTTCAAGTGGGTAAGTGGGATTAACAAGGGTAAAATGGAAGATGTTCTGAAGCTCAGTAATAACGAAATAACTAGAACAAATGACTTTAAATTAGATAAATTCCGATTCAGAAAGGATATAGGCAAGCACTGGTTTGGTAATAGAGTTGTGGATATGTGGAATAGGCTACCGAATGCTATAGTAGGATCGGGGACGCTAGGGAGCTTCAAGACGAAGTTGGATAGGCACATGGAAGTGCTGGGATGGGTGTGAAAGGGATCTGCCCTGTATGGGCCAGTCGGCCTCTTGCAGTATCCCACTTTCTTATGTTCTTATGTTCTAAAGGTCATCCCTACTGAGAAATGCAGGCCAAGGGTCATTACCGGAGGAGACACAGGAAGGTCAAAAGTCATTCCTAACGAGAAACACAGCTCAAGGCGCCCTCAGTACACCATCTGCCTCACCCACCTGTTTGACATGCATCTTGAACTTTGCGCCGTAGTACAATGGCAGGTCAGGGTCGAGGTCCCTTAAGAAGTAACGCAGATTCTCAACGATGACGAAGGTGTCATCGTCGGCCTTCATATACCATTGGTAGTGTGGGTGGTGGTGGTACAGGTGGGTGAGGGCCGCCTTCGTCTTGGCCCACAGGTACCCATAGCCCTCAGGGACGTCCAACACCTCAGGCTGAAGGGCTTCATCTTGTTTGGTGCTGAAGGAGGAGGAAACACGGTGTGTTTAGTCATCACCTTCGCTCTAATTCTATCGTTCGTTCGTTTCATCTTGTTAATTTCTATCGTATCTTTGTTTTATTTATAGTTTTTACTGTCCCTCTCCTCCACTGACGTGCCTTACACAAAAACATCAACAAAACACCTACCTGTAGAACACCACCTTATCACATCGTTGGCCCCAGGTGTTCTTGACGTGAAGGGCAGAGCGGTGGTTAGTGGGGCCTGTCAGGACGTAACACAACACGCCGCCACCACCACTACCACCACCGCCTCCTGCAGACAACCAACCTGCAGGAGACCACCACATTAACACCACATTACCACCACATTAACACCACATTACCACTACATTATTACCACATTACCACTACATTATTACCACATTACCACTACATTACTACCACATTACTCTTACTTGTACTCCCCTTTTATTCTCACTCTCCCTCCCGTTTCCCTTCACTCGCAGAGCTACAGAATAAGTATTATCATCCAAAACGTTGTACATGATAGATAGATAGACAGATAGAGAGACAGATAGATAGATATTCAGTTAAATCGTCTTCCATCTTTACAGTGAGCCTTGCTGCATATAACCCAGCAGGCGCCTCACCTTCGTTTGCGGGAGGCTGAGAGGGGCTGTAGGTCCTCTCCCCTATCAGCAGATCAACCCTCGCCTCGTATGGTGCCTGTGAGGTGGTGTACACGTCAGTCGTACAACGTTGTAATGGCGGTAATACTAGCAACAACTACTACTACTGCTGCTGCTGCTGCTACTACTACTACTACTACTACTACTACTACTACTACTAATAATAATAATAATAATAATAATAATAATAATACCTGAGTATGCATTTGGACATGGTAATTCACTCATACATTAACACATACATTCGGTGTTTTCTGTGCTTGTGGCAGTGTCTGCCTCGTTATCAACATAAAGCAGCCGGAAGTGACGTCATAACAAAGATATGCCAATGTTAACTCAGTTTGTTCACTACTACTAGTGTATACTGCAAACAATGAAAGCAATCCTCAAAAAGACACATTCCACTTAGTTGATGGACTAATTCACCTGTTCCTCTAGTCTCCTGTTGCCCTTGTAGTTTCTGGGGACATTGGAGTGAGAGAGGTTGGTGGATAAGTTGACAAACAGGTGGATGACGACACCCAAGCCAAAGCCAAGGGTGAATGTTAAGACGGTGCGGACACACGCTAGGACCACCACCCGTCGACCCATTCTGACGGAGGTCGGGTCTGGAATGGAAACAAGAGCAGATTAAGTCTTATAAGTCGTTCTAAGTGGATCTAAGTGGTTGGTAGAGCGGTATATCTACTTACAAGATGAAAATATAACTCTGGACATTTTATTCGTGCCATTTTTTCCGCCGTTTGTTGTGGATTGCAGGAGTTAGTGATTAGTGAAACAAGATATATCTACTTGTAACAGAATTATAAGTAGACCTGCCTCATAACTGTGATTGTCTGCTGTAATGCACTGTAATTCGTGACTTGTAAAACGAGTGTGGCTTAAAAGTGAAGTTATTTTCTGACTCCCAACTGCAATATACTGTATTCTGTGAGACTCAAGTTTAGCATACAGAATACAGTGTTCACCTCTGTATAGCAATGCATCAGGTAAGTGCATGCATTACGTCAATACACTGTCAGGTCAGGTCGTCTTATACGGAACGTGAGTGTTCGTAAGCAGGACCAAGAACAAGACTTATGTATTACGGTGAAGATTCGTATATTATGTATTTAATTAAATCTGATAAGTAACGTAAAAAATGTGTAGGCAATATTAGAAGGTTTGTATGTATAAGTAAGTTAAGGTTAGGTTATTTTAGTTTAGGTTACTCAGGTTACCATACGTTAAGTTGGATTAATTTAGGTTAAGTTAGACAAGCTAAGTTTCGTTTAGATTAGTTTATTTTTAATTAAGATAAGTTTATGTTACTTTAGATAAGTTTATTTTATTTTTTATTAGTTTATGTTAATTTATGTTAATTTAGATTATTTTAGGGTGTTGAGTTAGTTTAAGTTCGGTAAGGAAAGGCGAAGAAGGATCTAAATGACAGAAGTCACGACACAAATATTAAATTCTCATAAATACATTAACAACCACGACTCAAAGATGGCGGCTACAAGCGCAGAGACCCTACCGTAACAAGGTCCACTCTCTAATCACCAATTAAAAACGATTAACAGAACCAATGTTAGAATATCTGTGAATCCCTTCCTTAACCAGGTGTGTGTGTAACAGGTGTGTGGGACAGGTGCATACAAATAATTATATAGTGGATGAAATAGAATACAAAAAAAAACAGTTAATTTAGTCTGTCTTTCTCTAACCGCTGCTTATAGTATGACGGGACACCTAAGTATAAAATTAAAACCAGAACAAACTAAAACGTACAGGTTTATCTGACACGTCTACACACACACACACACCTGACAGGAGCACAATTAAACACCTGTCTGAAACATGTTACTATAAATAATTTTCACCTGTCCAATCAGTCAACCAGGTAGCGAGTTCTCTTACCATGAATTATCTCACTTGCTGGAAACTGTCACTATATCCGGCCCATAATGCAGGTAAATCACTGGGTTTTTTTAGTCGTTTCCGTTTTTCTTCTTGGCGTTATTTTTTTTTCACATTTGCGACGGAAGTTGTGCGGTAAATAATTTATTTTATTTTAATCCTCTTCCTGTTGTTTTAAACGTGTTTTCAGATTTTTATGGTTGTACGTTAATTATGAAGGTTTCTTAATGAACTGGAGATATTACTTATATGTTTTCACAGTTTGTAGTAGTTAAGGTACAGTAAATAGAGATGTCGAGAGCGTGTGTACAGCTAGTTTGATTCCCCGCGTGGTTGTGGAGTCTTCACCTGTGTGCTCACTGCTCTGTGTTGACGCCCTGTACTTCTTCTCATTCCCTCCTCAATATTCTGACTTCGGCTTAGTAACTCGCTCATATTGATGAATTCTTGAACACAGTCATTGACCCTGGTGTGAGGATAGTACTTGATTTATTATAGATATGTTATATATGCTCTCTGGAAATATGCAAAACAAAAAGAATTAGATAAATCCTCTGATCGATAAAGCCAAAGTCAGTTGTCGTGAAATCGAACGCATCAGGTGAACGTTTTACTGGGATGCACAGGGATGTGATGTCACTTGGTCTTTTTTTAATATATTTCAGCACATCTATTCACCAAGTAATATAGCTCAGGTATATAATCCTAAATATGTAACTTATTGTCTTATATAAATAAATAGTTCAACAGGTTTTAGGTAGTTACGTAGTTAGCTGAAAATATCGAAATTAAAAACCGAAAGAGAAACTGTGTAAGCAGCTACCTGTAGTGTGTGCGTGTGTGTGCACTTGTGCTCGGTGACAGGCTGATGACTAAGCAGATCCTGAGGTATCGTTTCCTTCCACCCGGTTCGTTGTCCAGGTGTACACAGCAACCAAAAACTTTATTCGAGGTTTTATACTGCTGAACAGGGATGAAATTCGTTCCAGCAGTTCAGAGCCTCATTCCAGCAGTTCAATGACTCCTTTCAGTAGTTCAGAGACTCGCCCCAACCATTTTCTCTAATTATGTCTTATGGGCGGCAGAATAACAAGTTCAACAGTACAGTAATTCATCTGCATCAGAAAAGTACAGTCATGTGTGAACTACTTCCTGACACAACTACTGTCTGACTGTAACTGTAACCGCTTCTTACTGTAACAACCACCTAGATACAGCAGTCGAACTAGAATACAGACTGGGTACCTGGCTTTACAGTTGGGGAATGTAAAGCAGTCGAGTGGGCTGTACCTTTGTGTATTGAAGGTTTAGTTTATCATGTGTACATTATGAAGGCTCGTACACACACACACACACACTACCGTTACTGGTATCAACAGTAAGGCGGCAACCCGCACAACACCTTCCTTCCCTCCCGTTATTATGGCTGCAGGCTTGATGTACCGTACAGTAGCAGCACTTCCGTCCGTCGGCCCTATTTATCTGTCTTTTAGTGAATCTGTGTGTATGTATGTTTGTGTGGTTGTCTGTATATCTGTGAGGTTGCTTGTGTGTCTGTGAGGCTGCCTGTGCACAGACCAACCGGCCTATTGCAGACTCCTTATTTTCTTATGTTCTGTGTGTCTGTGAGGCCGTCTGTTTTTTAGTCTGTCTGTGAGTTTGCATCTGCGTGAATGCCTGCTTATCTGTGAGATTGTCTCAATGTCTGTTTGTCTGTCTGTGTGACTGTCTTGTGTCTGTGTTTGTGTTGATACTTTGAATTAGTTGAGTTGGTGTTAAGTATGGTACATGTTTTATAATGCTGTGAAGTTAAGATGATTATTTTGTGTGTTTTGTGTTTGTAAATGAGAGAGAGAGAGAGAGAGAGAGAGAGAGAGAGAGGAATGAAAACGTGAAGGTAGATGGAGGGGTGACTTAACTCTCTTACCACTTAACAAGACTAAACATCGCAAACAATTTAACATTGCCTCACTCCCTCTGCCACCCATGATGTCTGCCACCCACACCACAGCTACCGACCACCAGATCACTTCTCTGTCACTGCTGCCACCCACCACCAACACCACCACATCCATATGCACGCAATCACCTTCACCACCCACATTACCAATACCACCCAGACATACATAAACATTGCCACTAGTTACACTATTACTACCTACACCATATACCACCACCCTTCCCACACCCCACCGCCCACACCACCCCTACCCACCCCACCGCCCACACCACCACCCTTCCCACACCCCACCGCCCACACCACACCCCCCACCCCCCACCGCCCACACCACCACCCACCCACACCCCACCCCACACACACCACCACCCCTCCCACACCCCACCGCCCACACCACCACCCTTCCCACACCCCACCGCCCACACCACCACCACTCAAACACACCCACAACACCTGGTCGTAATTGTAGAGACACAAAAACACCATAGAAAACAGTGTTGATGAGTTCAAAGTCTGTGTTGTTACCCATAATTAGTTTTGACTCCCAGCAGCTAGTTAAGCTAGCTTCGGCTCTCTTAGCTGTAGTTCATGATGTCTTGAAAATGAGCTTGACCGTTGACCTTGAACCTTGAACTTGAACCGTGAGTATGAACATTTTGTCCATTAAATTGAACTTTTAGTTGAATCTTGAACTTGAATTGATTGCAACCATAAACTTGTTCTAAAGATTGTTCGTCTGTAGGTGTAGTCTTTCTGGAACTCATTACACACACACACACACACACACACACACACACACACACACACACACACACACACACACACACACACACACACACACACACACACACACACACACACACACACACTGTCACTATGTTGAAATGAACTGTAGTTTGAGCTTTTCCCCATCTAGTTATTATATGTCTTATTTGTGTCACTTATGTTACTTGTATATTATTTGTAATTCGAAACCCATTCCCCAAATATGTAACTGTATATTTTCAGCCTTCTGGCTGCCAAGCTCTTTCAATAAACCGTTAATTATTATTATTATTATTATTTACACACACACACACACACAGACACACACACACACACACACACACACACACACACAGACACACACACACAGACACACACACGATCAGGCCAACAGTTCCTCCTCATCACCTTCACTACGTCACCCTCAAGTGTGAGTTATGTCACCCCTGAACGCATCAGCCCGTTATGTCTCGCGTTTCTCTAATGTCAAGGACATTATTGTTTCACGTCTCCTGCCGCTAAGAAACGGGCAATATCTCTTCTTCCTCACTGCTGAGAGGCGGGCAATATCTCTTCTTCCTCACTGCTGAGAGACGGGCAATATCTCTTCTTCCTCACTGCTGAGAGGCGGGCAATATCTCTTCTTCCTCACTGCTGAGAGGCGGGCAATATCTCTTCTTCCTCACTGCTGAGAGGCGGGCAATATCTCTTCTTCCTCACTGCTGAGAGGCGGGCAATATCTCTTCTTCCTCACTGCTGAGAGATGGGTAGTATCTCTTACAACTGACAGACTCAAAGTACCAACAGAATATAAACTCCATTACAATCCTTCACAAACTACAAAGTTATTCTTTATACTTAGTGTAGTGTCACCGAGGAGGAGAGTCAGTATAAAAAGATCATTAGAATCCTTCACAACCTGCCAGGTTATTTATCTCACTTGTGACAGATAATACAAGAAGGTCAGTTCAGTTTTTTACATCCAAATCCATCTAGAAAAAAGACTCACTTCAACACGAATTCCTTAAGTTTCGTAAATATTAAGATAATTTTCCCCTTAAGTGAGATGTATAAACATATCTGATTGACTAACTTCAGCTTCGACACAAACTTGGTTGGCAATAACGTCCGCGTGTTTACTCTGAGACTCTATACTGTCACTATAGCAGACGAGTTCTTGTGTCCCCGTTAAGAAGAAATAACTTAATGAGTTTTGAGACACCGAACACTTATTTTTATACTTACGATAGATTAAGTAAACACACGACATGTTTGTTTATAGTACAGCTACAGCGATAAGCTTACCGGCAAAACTGTGTACGTACTGCCATTTATTACCCCGTGTTTACATCAGAAATACGAGTTGGAGGACTTAAGAGCCTCCTCTGGAAGGTAAGTGCAAGTTTTATAATATATCATACCCAGGAGGCGACACACTCAGTGAAGACATTGACACATTAAGACATCTTCCGTGTTGTGGTCGGTTTTAACCATCACATGACGCATGGTTTCCCATATAGACTAAAGACGTTAGTACACTATTTGAGGAAGTCAGCTGGTGGTCTAGACACAACCTGATCTCTGAATGGGAGAGGTTTGCGTCTTGTTACACAAGTGTTTAGCAAGACACAACATGCAGGCGACAACAGACAAACAACAGGCCCGGGGAAACTCCTCTAAATTAGCAGGATCCCCACACTTACTGCTGTTGGGTCTTGAAGCGTATGTAACCTTATTTGTTGTACACTTTATGAGGTAAATGTGCCCCACTGTACAGCTCAAACACTGGAGTTATAGTTGAAGGAGCACGAGGAAAACCTTGAGGCAGAAATACGTGCACCCAGCCGCAGGTGACGTTAGGTGTGTGGTGGTGGAGCGGGACGTCACTTGGGGTGTGGGTGGTGGAGGACGTCACACTGGGTGTGGGTGGTGGAGGACGTCACTTGGGGTGTGGGTGGTGGAAGGAGGACGTCACACTGGGTGTGGGTGGTGGAGGACGTCACACTGGGTGTGGGTGGTGGAGGAGGACGTCACATGGGGTGTGGGTGGTGACGTGGTGTGTGGAGGACGTCACACTGGGTGTGGGTGGTGGTGGAGGACGTCACACTGGTGTGTGGTGTGGTGGAGGAGGACGTCACACTGGGTGTGGGTGGAGGAGGACGTCACACTGGGTGTGGGTGGTGGAGGAGGACGTCACACTGGGTGTGGGTGGTGAGGAGGACGTCACACTGGGTGTGGGTGGTGGAGGACGTCACACTGGGTGTGAGTGGTGGAGGAGGACGTCACACTGGGTGTGAGTGGTGAGCAGGACGTCACACTGGGTGTGGGTGGTGGAGGAGGACGTCACATGGGGTGTGGGTGATGGAGCAGGACGTCACACTGGGTGTGGGTGGTGGAGGACGTCACACTGGGTGTGTGGTGGAGGATGTCACACTGGGTGTGGGTGGTGGAGGACGCCACACTGGGTGTGGGTGGTGGAGGACGTCACACTGGGTGTTGGTGAAGGAGGACGTCACACTGGGTGTGGGTAGTGGAGCAGGACGTCACACTGGGAGTGGGTGGAGGAGCGGGACGTCACACTGGGTGTGGGTGGTGGAGCAGGACGTCACACTGGTGTTGGTGGAGGAGGACGTCACACTGGGTGCGGGTGGTGGAGCGGGACGTCACGCTGTGTTTTGGTGGAGGAGGACGTCACACTAGGTGTGGGTGGTGGAGAGGACGTCACACTGGGTGTGGGTGGTGGAGGACGTCACACGGAGCAGGACGTCACACTGGGTGTGGGTGGTGGAGCAGGACGTCACACTGGGTGTGGTGGAGGAGGACGTCACACTGGGTGTGGGTGGTGGAGCGGGACGTCACACTGGGTGTTGGTGGAGGAGGACGTTACACTGTCACACTGGGTGTTGGTGGAGGAGGACGTCACACTGGGTGTGGGTGGTGGAGCGGGACGTCACACTGGGTGTGGGTGGTGGAGCGGGACGTCACTTGGGGTGTTGGTGGAGGAGGACGTCACACTGGGTGTGGGTGGTGGAAGATGACATCACTGGGTGTGGGTGGAGGAGGACGTTACACTGGGTGTGGGTGGTGGAGCGGGACGTCACACTGGGTGTTGGTGGAGGAGGACGTCACACTGGGTGTGGGTGGTGGAGCGGGACGTCACACTGGGTGTGGGTGGTGGAGCGGGACGTCACTTGGGGTGTTGGTGGAGGAGGACGTCACACTGGGTGTGGGTGGTGGAAGATGACATCACTGGGTGTGGGTGGATGGTGGGTAGGAGACCCGTGACCTTGACCCATGAGGGTGGATGTCATCAAAGTGTTGAGGTATATTGTGTCAGCAGAAGACACCCGGATCATGACGTCACCACTGATTGCCCTCACAGCTCTGCATTCCTGGTGGGTCTGCGGCAGCGGTAGTGAGGAGGAAGGATGCATAAAGGAGGGAGGATGGGAGAGATCCTTTGCTTGGCGCTCATACAGAGTCACTTTGACTATTCCTGCTTGTCGTGGTACTCTGCCCTAAATTATTCAAAACAAGGCGGTGAGTTTTATTCTTGACATAAAAGCAAGCGATCACGTTGGTCAGTGGTCACAAAGACGGATAGAGAAGCAACTGAGGCTGAATCATGCTTCCACGACTTTCAATCAACTGTGCCCAAAGTATCTAACACCAAACTTTGCAAGGACTGGGGATATGAACTAGCTGGGCACTAGAGAGAGTGAACATAATTATATTGTACCTGGCGTCTGTAGTCAAGCTAAAAACTTTTCTTTACTTAGCGCGCGCATCTGTGTGTGTGTATGTCGTGTCAACACTGAATACAAAACAAAAGACGCTCATAAGCCAACAGATTTTACACAAATGAGCGGCACAGATGACAAGCCTAGTGTGGTGGCGGTGAGTTAGGACAGGAATATGGCAGTGGGTAATGTGTTCTTAAGGCTTCATTTATCTCTAGTGACCACTTCAAGACCCTAATGGAAATAAGCATATGATGGCTTTCTTAGGCTCTAGGTCGAGTCGATTTACTCTTTACCAGTGCTTGTATACCTGCACTGGCTCTGTACATAATTCATATACCTGCATTGTCTCTGCATAGTGTATACCTGCATTGCCTATATACATGCTGAATCAATATGAACTTCCATGATAGTTTTTACATCTATCTGTCTAGCTATCAGGTCACGCCAGGATTTCTTTCATAAGATTTGATGATATTTCTATGTGTTATATTGTAATGTACCACTACACCTTCAACAACAACAACAACTAAGAAACTGAGCACTACATCCTCTCGTCAATATATGGCTGCCAATGACTGTCCTCGTCTGCTTAAAATGAAAATATTAAAACAAATGTAAAGAGAAAATAATCTTACTCTGAAAAACTATAAGTGAATTCTGACAGCAATCGTTATAACAGTTTTTCTTTCATTACTTGGAAAATCAAACAGGAGGCATACAATTTCACATATTAATACTGTAGGTGGAGAAGGAGGCGAGAATTAAGTTTTAAGTTGGCAATGACTGTTAACTTGTACAGAGACACTTTCCATGATCTAATTCCTTTATCACCTCACGGTGAAAAACTACAGTATAACGTAAGACAAAACAAACTTATAATAGTTACCTTCCCCCATGGCGACATTCAGACAAGGTTTTGCAAAGTCGAATATTGTAATTAAACACGGAGACGAAACAGATTAACCGTCCATGAAAGACTGCTTGAGGTGTTGATTAACTGTTGAATATGACGTATTGTATTGTTGATACTCTATCCGTCTCACTATCCACAAACAACTACGTGACGGGTTTGCTGCCCAGTGTGATCCGTGCACTGGTGTTATCTTAGTCACCGTGGAGGATCGACTGGTCTGGTGAGAAGAGTTTACAGGGCACCACACAAACTACAGAACTCGCAGCTGTGGCGACACAGAGGAGGTAGACAGTCGTCGGTATAAACACTCCTGGAGTGTGTTTTGCCGAGACGTCGCACAGTGTCGCCGTACGACCATAAAAACGATAAACAAATGTACCCGCCAGTCTGAGGGAAAGGGCAGGAAAGTCACACCCTCAATGGGGGTGACACCGTATCACATGGTATTGGTTTTCTAATTTCCGTGCCGTCGAATGTCGATGGAGTAGAATATCCTCCTCCTGAAGCTGTTACAATAGACCCACCCAGTCTGCAGTTGACTTTTTGTGACCTCTTCCCAGCATTTTCAGCAGCAACATTGTGCTGATTAGCAGCGTCTACAATGCCTTTCCATAGCTCCTCAACAAATTACTCGTTCCTGTACTCCTGAATTGTATCTTGAAGTGCTTCAACCAAATCCACCGCCCTAGCTAGGTCAAGCGAAGGTGACTGCAGCATGTCGGACAGTAACTTAGTATCCCCAAGGAGTTTTGGAAAAGTTGCAAGAAGGTCAATAAATGTGAGGTATATTTGTGTAAGAAAACCTCGAGCTTCTACATTTGTCTCCACTGTTTTCAAGGTCTATCTCATGCAGAACACGTAATACAGCGAGTAATCTATCCATTAGATTCCTACCAAAGCACCTACAGGCCCACCTGGTATCGCTAAGTTTTTGCAGTTAGTTCCCTGGGCTCACCTCCATACATTTCCCTCTGAACATCCATCCACTTCTGGTGCACATAGGACCCTGACATGAACACGTAGAGCTTCTGACGCAGCGAAAAAAAAAGCATTCAGCCTCAGGAACTGACTTCACAGTGTCAACTAGCACCAGGTTAAGGCAGTGTGCATCACAGTGTACATAGAAAACATGCTTAGCTTCTGCCTTTATTCTCGCTGCCACTTCAAAGTGTTTCCCACTCATGACCGCTGCCCCACCATAACCTTGACCAACGAGATTGGATCAATACTCTAGCCCATACCTTTCCAGGCAGTGGGTGATCTTTTCTTAGAGTGCTTCAGCATCTAAAAGGGTAGTTTGAATTCTCAGAATTTGGCCTCATTATAATAGTACCTAACAACATCTGTTCTTTTACTTTGTCTTTGTTTCATCAGCAAACAGAGAACACTTTCCTTTACTTATATTGTAGTGTAGTAGGTAGGCAGCTACCAAACAGGGAGGTACTACCGCCTGGGAAGATAATGTATTGTCTAATGGTAGACCCTGCTGCCGTATGGCATCACGAAAATTGTGACCAAGTCTCAGGTTGCTGATCTGACTTTCTGCCTCATTTACACAATCAGGGGTCTCAATTGTTTCTCTTACTATTGACAACACAACATACATACAGTATATTGTTTCTCACTTCTTTTTTATATTTATGGCTCTTTATTATTACTACTACTACTACTACTCCTTTTTTTTTTTTTTTTACGTGGCCCAGCCCCCAATAGCCACACCTCGCCACCATTTATTTACTACTACTACTACAACTACTACTACTACTACTACTACTACTACTACTACTACTACTACTACTACTACTACTACTACAACTACTACTACTACTACTACTACTAAGAGTTATTATAATTATTATTATCATTATTTTATTTTTATTATAAATTTAATTACTATGAATTATTATTATTATTATTACATTTCGCCCCCAGGCCCCAATGTGGATCAGTGACCTGTGCCCTGGGCTAATCCTAAAAAATATATATAGATATTTGCCAAACATTCTAGAATTGCATTCTGTAATATATTGCTGGTATATTTAGCATTACCACTGACCTTCATTTTTCCTACCACTGAATCATGCTTTGCAATCATTTCAAAATTGATAACGTTTTGTTTAATTGCCATCTGTCACATCTCACAACTTCTGAGGGAGGAGGGCACTGGGATTAACCGATTTCGGTGCCACCCCGGCCACACCACTGATGATCACTTGCACCGTATTCCACAATCATTTTGCAGGCTTGTCCAGATCTGTGATTATCCACCTGTCTTTAATCCCTCTGTTTTACAGGGTACAATCATCTACTGTTGACTCAAGGATTTTCATGAAGTCTTGCAATGATTCCTCTTTGTCTGACTCCTTTTTAACAATTACATCCCAGTTAATTCTCTGTGGTTTGTCCCTCATGAGCTGATTGTATCCGTGGTTGAAGTCATGGCTATTTATATTTTCATTCGTTTTCTTTCACTCATTACAAAATCAAGGTTAGGGGAACTTAAGTAATATTTATTCCCGAATTATCATTTCAGAAGTTATTGACTAATTGGCCTATTGGTGCTTAAATTTATTCCATATAAATCATTCAATAATAAATAACTGTTCTCTGTATTTGAGTGGGCGCCATGGTAGTGTAGTGGATCTACAGTAGCAACACGTTACAAGCGTTTTCCTTCTTGTACACAATTGGCGTAAAAGCCTGTAATTTTTTTGTTAATGAATGCATGTGTTTTCTTGCTTAGTCTCACAGAGAAATTAAAACGTAACATCGGTAATGTCTTTGGTGTCTAAAACTTAGAATTTCGCTCGAGTACAGCTGTGTGGATTTTGTCAGATTTAAGTTGCCACCCAAGCACGTGACTACGTGTATATATTTCCTACTTCAGTTCTAGGTGCAGCAGATTATGAGTGATTGTAGAGTATAATCAGTTTTACTATCAAGTTATATAGCAATATTTTTGTAAAGGGTATTAGAAGATATAATTTTAAATGAGATATCTAAGAAGAAACATTAACAAAATAAGAAAACTGATTTAATCCACGCCAGCAACCTCTTGGAAAACAGTCTAGCCAGAATTGAGAATATAGCCAGAACTGGCGAACATTCGACACTTTTGGCGATAAATTTCACAACTAATGAATTTTTAATTAAGACCGGAACGAAAGCTAATATTAATTTGGTAAATTACCCCCTTCCAGCCAGGCGCGTGTATGTGTGTGTGTGTGTGATCTTGACAATAATTACAGACTAAAATATACAATAAAACTAGAATTGACTAACAGCTGAGTGAATATTGTGAATTGCCACTAAAAGTTGGTCTTGGTTGACGTACGATCTTCTAAATAACGTATTTTGGTGCTACTATAACGTGCGATATATAAAGATACCTTTAGTCTAACCAAACCAAACCAAACCGAACCGATTCTAACCTAAACTAAATACAGGGTATCCATAAATTATTACCCTAAAAACATTATGCTCTCATGCTCTAATCAGGGTAATCATTTATGGACGCCCTGTACAGGGTATTTTGTGAACCGCACGCTATATTCTAGTACCCGTCTTTTAAACGCATAAAAATGCGAAGAACGTTCACTATAATAAATTTTTACCTTCTCAATTTAGTTCGTCAGCCGTACTAAAGAGCTTTAACAATAACGTCGAGATAGCAACAGGACTTTGATCTAAATTTTCTTCGTTTGTCAACACATTTCTCTGTACAATATTATACGCACCTGGGGTCACCTGAAGACTAGACATCCCAGTTTATTTCGCTTGATGATTAAACACCCCAATGCTATATTGGGGATTAGGTTAGGTTAGCAGTAGGATGGTTGATATTCGTGTCATACCCACATTTATACATATTGTA
>NW_024723388.1:0-22961 GCF_018991925.1 Homarus americanus
TTAAATGGCGTTAAACTAACGATAAATGGCGTTTAATTAGCGTTAAATTAAGTTAAACTAACGTTAAATGGCGTTAAAGTAACGTAAAAGGGCGTTAAACTAACGTTAAATGGCGTTAAACTTGCATTAAATGGCGTTAAACTAACGTTAAATGGCGTTAAACTAACGTTAAATGCCGTTAAACTAACGTTAAATGGCGTTTAATTAAGGTTAAATATCGTTAAACTAATGTTAAATGGCGTTAAACTAACGTTAAATGGCGTTTAATTAAGGTTAAATGACGTTAAACTAATGTTAAATGGCGTTAAACTAACGTTAATTGGCGTTAAATTAATGTTTAATGGCGTTAAACTAACGTTAAATGGCGTTTAATTAAGGCTAAATAACGTTAAACTAACGTTAAATGGCGTTAAACTAACGTTAAATGGCGTTAAACTAACGTTAAATGGCGTTAAACTATCGTTAAATGCCGTTAAACAAACGTTAAATGGCGTTTAATTAAGGTTAAATATCGTTAAACTAATGTTAAATGGCGTTAAACTAACGTTAAATGGCGTTTAATTAAGGTTAAATGACGTTAAACTAATGTTAAATGGCGTTAAACTAACGTTAAATGGCGTTAAACTAATGTTAAATGGCGTTAAACGAACGTTAAATGGCGTTTAATTAAGGTTAAATAACGTTAAACTAACGTTAAATGGCGTTAAACTAACGGTAAATGGCGTTAAACTAACGTTAAATGGCGTTAAACTAACGGTAAATGACGTTAAACTAACGTGAAATGGCGTTAAACTAACGTTAAATGGCGTTAAACTAACGTTAAATGGCGTTAAACTAACGTTAAATGGCGTTAAACTAACGTTAAATGGCGTTTAATTAAGGTTAAATGACGTTAAACTAACGTTAAATGGCGTTAAACAAACGTTAAATGGCGTTTAATTAAGGTTAAATGACGTTAAACTAACGTTAAATGGCATTAAACTAACGTAAAATGGCGTTAAACTAACGTTAAATGGCGTTAAACTAACGTTAAATGGCGTTAAACTAACGTTAAATGGCGTTTAATTAAGGTTAAATAAAGTGAAGCTAACGTTAAATGGCGTTAAATTAACGTTAAATGAAGTTAAACTAACGTTTAATTAAGGTTAAATAACGTTAAATGGCGTTAAACTAACGTTAAATGCCGTTAAACTAACGTTAAATACCGTTAAACTAACGTTAAATGGCGTTAAACTAACGTTAAATGGCGTTAAACTAACGTTAAATGCCGTTAAACTAACGTTAAATGCCGTTAAACTAACGTTAAATGGCGTTAATTAAGGTTAAATAAGTTAAACTAATGTTAAATGGCGTTAACTAACGTTAAATGGCGTTTAATTAACGTTAAATGGCGTTAAACTAACGTTAAATGGCGTTAAACTAACGTTAAATGGCGTTAAACTAACGTTAAATAGCGTTAAATTAACGTTAAATGAAGCTAAACTAACGATAAATGGCGTTAAACTTACGTTAAATGGCGTTAAACTAAATTTAAATGGCGTTTAATTAAGGTTAAATGACGTTAAACTAACGTTAAATGGCGTTAAACTAACGTTAAATGGCGTTAAACTAACGATAAATGGCGTTTAATTAACGTTAAATGAAGTTAAACTAACGTTAAATGAAGTTAAACTAACGTTAAATAGCGCTAAATTAACGTTAAATGAAGTTAAACTAACGTTAAATAAAGTTAAACTAACGTTAAATAGCGTTAAATTAACGTTAAATGAAGTTAAACTAACGTTAAATGGCGTTAAACTAACGTTAAATAGCATTAAATTAACGTTAAATGACGTTTAACTAACGTTAATTGGCGTTAAACTAACGTAAAATGGCGTTAATCTAACGATAAATGGCGTTAAACTAACGTAAAATGGCGTTAAACTAACGTTAAATGGAGTTCAATTAAGGTTAAATAACGTTAAACTAACGTGAAATGGCATTAAACTAACGGTAAATGGAGTTAAATTAAGGTTAGATGGCGTTAAACTAATGTTAAATGGCGTTAAACTAACGTTAAATGGCGTTAAACTAACGTTAAATGGCGTTTAATTAAAGTTAGATGGCGTTAAACTAACGCTAAATGGCGTTTAATTAAGGTTAAATGATGTTAAAGTAATGTTAAATGGCGTTAAACTAACGTTAAATGGCGTTAAACTAACGTTAAGTGGCGTTTAATTAAGGTTAAATGACGTTAAACTAACGTTAAATGGCGTTAAAGTAACGTAAAATGGCGTTAAACTAACGTTAAATGGCGTTAAACTAACGTTAAATGGCGTTAAACTAACCTTTAAATGGCGTTAACTAACGTTAAATGGCGTTTAATTAAGGTTAAATATCGTTAAACTAATGTTAAATGGCGTTAAACTAACGTTAAATGGCGTTTAATTAAGGTTAAATGACGTTAAACTAATGTTAAATGGCGTTAAACTAACGTTAAATGGCGTTAAACTATCGTTAAATGGCATTAAACTAACGTTAAACGGCGTTAAACTAACGTTAAATGGCGGTAAACTAACGTAAAATGGCGTTAAACTAACGTTAAATGGCGTTAAACTAACGTTAAATGGCGTTTAATTAAGGTTAAATAACGTTAAACTAACGTTAAATGGCGTTAAACTAACGTTAAATGCCGTTAAACTAACGTTAAATGCCGATAAACTAACGTTAAATGGCGTTAAACTAACGATAATGGCGTTAAACTAACGTTAAATGGCGTTAAACTAACGTTAAATGGCGTTAAACTATCGTTAAATGGCGTTAAACTAACGTTAAATGGCGTTAAACTAACGTTAAATGCCGTTAAACTAACGTAAATGGCGTTTAATTAAGGTTAAATATCGTTAACTAATGTTAAATGGCGTTAAACTAACGTTAAATGGCGTTTAATTAAGGTTAAATGACGTTAAACTAATGTTAAATGGCGTTAAACTAACGTTAAATGGCGTTAAATGGCGTTAAACTAACGTTAAATGGCGTTTAATTAAGGTTAAATAACGTTAAACTAACGTTAAATGGCGTTAAACTAACGGTAAATGGCGTTAAACTAACGTTAAATGACGTTAAACTAACGTTAAATGAGGTTAAACTAACGTTAAATGAGGTTAAACTAACGTTAAATGACGTTTAATTAAGGTTAAATGACGTTAAACTAACGTTAAATGGCGTTAAAGTAACGTAAAATGGCGTTAAACTAACGTAAAATGGCGTTAAACTAACGTTAAATGCCGTTAAACTAACGTTAAATGGCGTTAAACCAACGTTAAATGCCGTTAAACTAACGTTAAATGTCGTTTAATTAAGGTTAAATATCGTTAAACTAATGTTAAATGGCGTTAAACTAACGTTAAATGGCGTTTAATTAAGGTTAAATGACGTTAAACTAATGTTAAATGGCGTTAAACTAACGTTAAATGGCGTTTAATTAAGGTTAAATAACGTTAAACTAACGTTAAATGGCGTTAAACTAAGGGTAAATGGCGTTAAACTAACGTTAAATGACGTTAAACTAACGTTAAATGGCGTTAACCTAACGTTAAATGGCGTTAAACTAACGTTAAATGGCGCTAAACTATCGTTAAATGGCATTAAACTAACGTTAAATGGCGTTAAACTAAAGTTAAATGGCGGTAAACTAACGTTAAATGGCGTTAAACTAACGATAAATGGCGTTTAATTAACGTTAAATTAAGTTAAACTAATGTTAAATGGCGTTAAACTAACGTTAAATGGCGTTTAATTAAGGTTAAATGACATTAAACTAATGTTAAATGGCGTTAAACTAACGTTAAATGGCGTTAAACTAATGTTAAATGGCGTTAAACTAACGTTAAATGGCGTTTAATTAAGGTTAAATAACGTTAAACTAACGTTAAATGGCGTTAAACTAACGGTAAATGGCGTTAAACTATCGTTAAATGGCGTTAAACTATCGTTAAATGGCATTAAACTAACGTTAAATGGCGTTAAACTAACGTTAAATGGCGGTAAATTAACGTTAAATGGCGTTAAACTAACGTTAAATGGCGTTAAACTAACGTTAAATGGCGTTTAATTAAGGTTAAATAACGTTAAACTAACGTTAAATGGCGATAAACTAAAGTTAAATGCCGTTAAACTAACGTTAAATGCCGTTAAACTAACTTTAAATGGCGTTAAACTAACGTTAAATGGCGTTAAACTAACGTTAAATGGCGTTAAACTAACGTTAAATGGCGTTAAACTATCGTTTAAATGGCGTTAAACTTCGCGTTAATAATTAAACTAACATTGGTACCGTTAAACTAACGTTAAATGCCGTTAAACTAACGTTAAATGCCGTTAAACTAACGTTAAAATGGAGTTTATTAACGTTAAATGACGTTAAACTAACGATAAATGACGTTAAACTAACGTTAAATGGCGTTGCACTAACGTTAAATGGCGTTAAACTAACGTTAAATGGCGTTACACTAACGTTAAATGCCGTTAAACTAACGTTAAATGGCGTTAAACTAACGTTAAATGGCGTTAAACAAACGGTAAATGACGTTAAACTTACATTAAATGGCGTTAAACTAACGTTAAATAACGTTAAACTATCGTTAAATGGCGTTAAACTAACGTTAAATGGCGTTAAACTAACGTTAAATGTCGTTAAACTATCGTTAATTGGCATTAAACTAACGTTAAATGGCGTTAAACTAACGTTAAATGGCGGTAAACTAACGTTAAATGGCGTTAAACTAACGTTAAATGGCGTTAAACTAACGTTAAATGGTGTTTAATTAAGGTTAAATAACGTTAAACTAACGTTAAATGGCGTTAAACTAACGTTAAATGCCGTTAAACTTACGTTAAATGGCGTTAAACTAACGTTAAATGGCGTTAAACTAACGTTAAATGGCGTTAAACTAACGTTAAATGGCGTTAAACTAACGTTAAATGGCGTTAAACTAACGTTAAATGGCGTTAAACTAACGTTAAATGGCGTTAAACTAACGTTAAATGGCGTTAAATTAACGTTAAATGAAGTTAAACTAACGATAAATGAAGTTAAACTAACGATAAATGGCGTTAAACTAACGTTAAATGAATTAAACTAAGAAGTTAAATGGCGTTTAATTAAGGTTAAATGACGTTAAACTAACGTTAAATAACAGCTAACGTTAAATGGCGTTAATAACGATAAATGGCAGTTCATTAAATTAAGTTAAACTAACGTTAAATTTAAGTAACGTAAAGGGCGATTAAACTAACGTTAAATGGCGTTAAACTTACATTAAATGGCGTTAAACTAACGTTAAATGGCGTTAAACTAACGTTAAATGGCGTTAAACTAACGTTAAATGGCGTTTAATTAAGGTTAAATATCGTTAAACTAATGTTAAATGGCGTTAAACTAACGTTAAATGGCGTTTAATTAAGGTTAAATGACGTTAAACTAATGTTAAATGGCGTTAAACTAACGTTAATTGGCGTTAAATTAATGTTTAATGGCGTTAAACTAACGTTAAATGGCGTTTAATTAAGGCTAAATAACGTTAAACTAACGTTAAATGGCGTTAAACTAACGGTAAATGGCGTTAAACTAACGGTAAATGACGTTAAACTAACGTTAAATAGCGTTAAACTAACGTTAAATGGCGTTAAACTAACGTTAAATGGCGTTAAACTAACGTTAAATGGCGTTAAACTAACGTTAAATGGCGTTAAACTAACGTTAAATGGCGTTAAACTAACGTTAAATGGCGTTAAACTAACGTTAAATGGCGTTTAATTAAGGTTAAATAACGTTAAACTAACGTTAAATGGCGTTAAACTAACGTTAAATGCCGTTAAACTAAGGTTAAATGGCATTAAACTAAGGTTAAATGGCATTAAACTAACGTTAAATGGCGTTAAACTAACGTTAAATGGCGTTAAACTAACGTTAAATGGCGTTAAAATGGCAATTTAAATGATTAAACTAGCGTTGATAATGGCAAAATTAATTAAATGAAGCTAAACTAACGATAAATGGCGTTAAGCATTAAATGGCGTTAACTAAAATTAATGGCGTTTAATTAAGGTTAAATGACGTTAAACTAACGTTAAATGGCGTTAAACTAACGTTAAATGGCGTTAAACTAACGTTAAATAGCGTTTAATTAACGTTAAATGAAGTTAAACTAACGTTAAATGAAGTTAAACTAACGTTAAATAGCGTTAAATTAACGTTAAATGAAGTTAAACTAACGTTAAATGAAGTTAAACTAACGTTAAATGGCGTTAAACTAACGTTAAATAGCGTTAAATTAACGTTAAATGACGTTTAACTAACGTTAATTGGCGTTAAACTAACGTAAAATGGCGTTAAACTAACGATAAATGGCGTTAAACTAACGTAAAATGGCGTTAAACTAACGTTAAATGGAGTTTAATTAAGGTTAAATAACGTTAAACTAACGTGAAATGGCATTAAACTAACGGTAAATGGCGTTAAATTAAGGTTAGATGGCGTTAAACTAACGTTAAATTGCATTAAACTAACGTTAAATGACGTTAAACTAACGTTAAATGGCGTTAAACTAACGTTAAATGGCGTTAAACTAACGTAAAATGGCGTTTAATTAAGGTTAGATGGCGTTAAACTAACGCTAAATGGCGTTTAATTAAGGTTAAATGATGTTAAAGTAATGTTAAATGGCGTTAAACTAACGTTAAATGGCGTTAAACTAACGTTAAATGGCGTTCAATTAAGGTTAAATAACGTTAAACTAACGTTAAATGGCGTTAAACTAACGTTAAATGCCGTTAAACTAACGTTAAATGGCGTTTAATTAAGGTTAAATATCGTTAAACTAATGTTAAATGGCGTTAAACTAACGTTAAATGGCGTTTAATTAAGGTTAAATGACGTTAAACTAATGTTAAATGGCGTTAAACTAACGTTAAATGGCGTTAAACTAATGTTAAATGGCGTTAAACTAACGTTAAATGGCGTTTAATTAAGGTTAAATAACGTTAAAGTAACGTTAAATGGCGTTAAACTAACGGTAAATGGCGTTAAACTAACGTTAAATGACGTTAAACTAACGTTAAATGGCGTTAAACTAACGTTAAATGGCGTTAAACTAACGTTAAATGACGTTTAATTAAGGTTAAATAACGTTAAACTAACGTTAAATGGCGTTAAAGTAACGTAAAATGGCGTTAAACTAACGTTAAATGGCGTTAAACTAACGTTAAATGGCGTTAAACTAACGTTAAATGGCGTTAAACTAACGTTAAATGCCGTTAAACTAACGTTAAATGCCGTTATACTAACATTAAATGGCGTTAAACTAACGTTAAATGGCGTTAAACTAACGTTAAATGGCGTTAAACTAACGTTAAATGGCGTTAAACTAACGTTAAATGGCGTTAAACTAACGTTATATGGCGTTAAATTAACGTTAAATGAAGTTAAACTAACGATAAATGGCGTTAAACAAACGTTAAATGGCGTTAAACTAACGTTAAATGGCGTTAAACTAACGTTAAATGGCGTTAAACTAACGATAAATGGCGTTTAATTAACGTTAAATTAAGTTAAACTAACGTTAAATGAAGTTAAACTAACGTTAAATAGCGTTAAATTAACGTTAAATGAAGTTAAACTAACGTTAAATGGCGTTAAACTAGCGATAAATGGCGTTTAATTAACGTTAAATTAAGTTAAACTAACGTTAAATGAAGTTAAACTAACGTTAAATAGCGTTAAATTAACGTTAAATGAAGTTAAACTAACGTTAAATGGCGTTAAACTAACGTTAAATAGCGTTAAATTAACGTTAAATTACGTTTAACTAACGTTAATTAGCGTTAAACTAACGTAAAATGGCGTTAAACTAACGATAAATGGCGTTAAACTAACGTAAAATGGCGTTAAACTAACGTTAAATGGAGTTTAATTAAGGTTAAATAACGTTAAACTAACGTGAAATGGCATTAAACTAACGGTAAATGGCGTTAAATTAAGGTTAGATGGCGTTAAACTAACGTTAAATTGCATTAAACTAAAGTTAAATGACGTTAAACTAACGTTAAATGGCGTTAAACTAACGTTAAATGGCGTTAAACTAACGTAAAATGGCGTTTAATTAAGGTTAGATGGCGTTAAACTAATGCTAAATGGCGTTTAATTAAGGTTAAATGATGTTAAAGTAATGTTAAATGGCGTTAAACTAACGTTAAATGGCGTTAAACTAACGTTAAATGGCGTTTAATTAAGGTTAAATAACGTTAAACTAACGTTAAATGGCGTTAAACTAACGTTAAATGCCGTTAAACTAACGTTAAATGGCGTTTAATTAAGGTTAAATATCGTTAAACTAATGTTAAATGGCGTTAAACTAACGTTAATTGGCGTTAAATTAATGTTTAATGGCGTTAAACTAACGTTAAATGGCGTTTAATTAAGGCTAAATAACGTTAAACTAACGTTAAATGGCGTTAAACTAACGTTAAATGGCGTTAAACTAACGTTAAATGACGTTTAATTAAGGTTAAATGACGTTAAACTAACGTTAAGTGGCGTTAAAGTAACGTAAAATGGCGTTAAACTAACGTTAAATGGCGTTAAACTAACGTTAAATGGCGTTAAATTAACGTTAAATGGCGTTAAACTAACGTTAAATGCCGTTAAACTAACGTTAAATGCCGCTTAATTAAAGTTAAATATCGTTAAACTAATGTTAAATGGCGTTAAACTAACGTTAAATGGCGTTTAATTAAGGTTAAATGACGTTAAACTAATGTTAAATGGCGTTAAACTAACGTTAATTGGCGTTAAATTAATGTTTAATGAAGTTAAACTAACGTTAAATGGCGTTTAATTAAGGCTAAATACCGTTAAACTAACGTTAAATGGCGCTAAACAAACGTTAAATGGCGTTAAACTAACGTTAAATGCCGTTAAACTAACGTTAAATGGCGTTTAATTAAGGTTAAATATCGTTAAACTAATGTTAAATGGCGTTAAACTAACGTTAAATGGCGTTTAATTAAGATTAAATGGCGTTAAACTAACGTTAAATGGCGTATAATTAAGGTTAAATAACGTTAAACTAACGGTAAATGGCGTTAAACTAACGTTAAATGACGTTAAACTAACGTTAAATGGCGTTCAACTAACGTTAAATGGCGTTAAACTAACGTTAAATGGCGTTAAACTATCGTTAAATGGCATTAAACTAACGTTAAATGGCGGTAAACTAACGTTAAATGGCGTTAAACTAACGTTAAATGGCGTTAAACTAACGTTAAATGGCGTTTAATTAAGGTTAAATAACGTTAAACTAACGTTAAATGGCGTTAAACTAACGTTAAATGGCGTTAAACTAACGTTAAATGGCGTTAAACTAACGTTAAATGGCGTTAAACTAACGTTAAATGGCGTTAAACTAACGTTAAATGGCGTTAAACTAACGTTAAATGGCGTTAAACTAACGTTAAATGGCATTAAACTAACGTTAAATGGCGTTAAATTAATGTTAAATGAAGTTAAACTAACGATAAATGGCGTTAAACTAACGTTAAATGGCGTTAAACTAACGTTAAATGGCGTTTAATTAAGGTTAAATGACGTTAAACTAACGTTAATTGGCGTTAAACTAACGTTAAATGGCGTTAAACTAACGATAAATGGCGTTTAATTAACGTTAAATTAAGTTAAACTAACGTTAAATGAAGTTAAACTAACGTTAAATATCGTTAAATTTACGTTAAATGAAATTAAACTAACGTTAAATGGCGTTAAACTAACGATAAATGGCGTTTAATTAACGTTAAATTAAGTTAAACTAACGTTAAATGAAGTTAAACTAACGTTAAATAGCGTTAAATGAAGCTAAACTAACGATAAATGGCGTTAAACTTACGTTAAATGGCGTTAAACTAAAGTTAAATGGCGTTTAATTAAGGTTAAATGACGTTAAACTAACGTTAAATGGCGTTAAAGTAACGTAAAATGGCGTTAAACTAACGTTAAATGGCGTTAAACTAACGTTAAATGGCGTTAAATTAACCTTTAAATGGCGTTAAACTAACGTTAAATGGCGTTTAATTAAGGTTAAATATCGTTAAACTAATGTTAAATGGCGTTAAACTAACGCTAAATGGCGTTTAATTAAGGTTAAATGACGTTAAACTAATATTAAATGGCGTTAAACTAACGTTAAATGGCGTTAAACTAATGTTAAATGGCGTTAAACTAACGTTAAATGGCGTTTAATTAAGGTTAAATAACGTTAAACTAACGTTAAATGGCGTTAAACTAACGGTATATGGAGTTAAACTAACGTTAAATGACGTTAAACTAACGTTAAATGACGTTAAACTATCGTTAAATGGCGTTAAACTATCGTTAAATGGCATTAAACTAACGTTAAATGGCGTTAAACTAACGTTAAATGGCGGTAAACTAACATTAAATGGCGTTAAACTAACGTTAAATGGCGTTAAACTAACGTTAAATGGCGTTTAATTAAGGTTAAATAACGTTAAATGGCGTTAAACTAACGTTAAATTCCGTTAAACTAACGTTGAATGCCGTTAAACTAACGTTAAATGGCGTTAAACTAACGTTAAATGGCGTTAAACTAACGTTAAATGGCGTTAAACTAACGTTAAATGGCGTTAAACTATCGTTAAATGGCGTTAAACTAACGTTAAATGGCGTTAAACTAACGTTAAATGCCGTTAAACTAACGTTAAATGGCGTTTAATTAAGGTTAAATATCGTTAAACTAATGTTAAATGGCGTTAAACTAACGTTAAATGGCGTTTAATTAAGGTTAAATGAAGTTAAACTAATGTTAAATGGCGTTAAACTAACGTTAAATGGCGTTAAACTAATGTTAAATGGCGCTAAACTAACGTTAAATGGCGTTTAATTAAGGTTAAATAACGTTAAACTAACGTTAAATGGCGTTAAACTAACGTTAAATGGCGTTAAACTAACGTTAAATGACGTTAAACTAACGTTAAATGGCGTTAAACTAACGTTAAATGGCGTTAAACTAACGTTAAATGGCGTTAAACTAGCGTTAAATGGCGTTAAACTATCGTTAAATGGCATTAAACTAACGTTAAATGGCGTTAAACTAACGTTAAATAGCGTTAAACTAACGTTAAATGGCGTTAAACTAACGTTAAATGGCGTTTAATTAAGGTTAAATAACGTTAAACTAACGTTAAATGGCGTTAAACTAACGTTAAATGCCGTTAAACTAAGGTTAAATGGCATTAAACTAACGTTAAATGGCGTTAAACTAACGTTAAATGGCGTTAAACTAACGTTAAATGGCGTTACCTAACGTTAAATGGCGTTAAACTAACGTTAAATGGCGTTAAATTAACGTTAAATGAAGTTAAACTAACGATAAATGGCGTTAAACTAACGTTAAATGGCGTTAAACTAAAGTTAAATGGCGTATAATTAAGGTTAAATGACGTTAAACTAACGTTAAATGGCGTTAAACTAACGTTAAATGGCGTTAAACTAACGTTAAATGGCGTTAAACTAACGATAAATGGCGTTTAATTAACGTTAAATTAAGTTCGACTAACGTTAAATGAAGTTAAACTAACGTTAAATAGCGTTAAATTAACGTTAAATGAAGTTAAACTAACGTTAAATGGCGTTAAACTAACGATAAATGGCGTTTTAATTAACGTTAAAATTAAGTTAAACTAACGTTAAATGAAGTTAAACTAACGTTAAATAGCGTTAAATTAACGTTAAATGAAGCTAAACTAGCGATAAATGGCGTTAAACTTACGTTAAATGGCGTTAAACTAAAGTTAAATGGCGTTTAATTAGGTTGTGACGTTAAACTAACGTTAAATGGCGTTAAAGTAACGTAAATGGCGTTAGAAGCAACGTTAAATGGCGATAAACTAACGTTAAATGGCGTTAAACTAACCTTTAAATGGCGTTAAACTAACGTTAAATGACGTTAAACTAACATTAAATGACGTTTAACTAACGTTAAATGGCGTTAAACTAACGTTAAATGGCGTTTAATTAACGTTAAATGAAGTTAAACTAACGTTAAATGAAGCTAAACTAACGTTAAATATCGTTAAATTAACGTTAAATGACGTTTAACTAACGTTAAATGGCGTTAAACTAAAGTTAAATGGCGTTTAAGTAAGGTTAAATGACGTTAAACTAACGTTAAATGGCGTTAAACTAACGTTAAATGGCGTTTAATTAAGGTTAAATGACGTTTAACTAACGTTAAATGGCGTTAAACTAACGTTAAATGGCGTTTAATTAAGGTTAAATGACGTTGAACTAACGTTAAATGGCGTTAAACTAACGTTAAATAGCGTTAAACTAACGTTAAATGACGTTAAACTAACATAAAATGACGTTTAACTAACGTTAAATGGCGTTAAACTAACGATAAATGGCGTTAAACTAACGTTAAATGGCGTTAAACTAACGTTAAATGGCGTTAAACTAACGTTAAATGGCGTTAAACTAACGTTAAATGGCGTTTAATTAACGTTAAATGAAGTTAAACTAACGTTAAATGAAGTTAAACTAACGTTAAATAGCGTTAAATTAACTTTAAATGACGTTTAACTAACGTTAAATGGCGTTAAACTAAAGTTAAATGGCGTTTAATTAAGGTTAAATGACGTTAAACTAACGTTAAATGGAGTTAAACTAACGTTAAATGGCGTTAAACTAACGGTAAATGGCGTTAAACTAACGTTAAATGGCGTTTATTTAACGTTAAATGAAGTTAAACTAACGTTAAATGTAGTTAAACTAACGTTAAATAGCGTTAAATTAACTTTAAATGACGTTTAACTAACGTTAAATGGCGTTAAACTAAAGTTAAATGGCGTTTAATTAAGGTTAAATGACGTTAAACTAACGTTAAATGGCGTTAAACTAACGTTAAATGGCGTTAACTAGCGTTAAATGACGTTTAATTAACGTTAAATGGCGTTAAACTAACGTTAAATGGCGTTAAACTAACGTTAAATAGCGTTTAATTGAGGTTAAATAAAAGTTAAGAGAAACTAACGTTAAATGGCGTTTAAACTAACGTTAAATGGCGTTAAACTAACTTAAATGGCGTTAAACTAACGTTAAATGGCGTTAAACTAACGTTAAATGGCGTTAAACTAACGTTAAATGATTAAACTAACGTTAAATGGCACCAAACTAACGTTAAATGGCGTTAAACTAACGTTAAATGGCGTTAAACTAACGTTAAATGGCGTTAAACTAACGTTAAATGACGTTTAATTAAGGTTAAATGACGTTAAACTAACGTTAAATGGCGTTAAACTAACGTTAAATGGCGTTAAACTAACGTTATATGGCGTTTAATTAACGTTAAATGAAGTTAAATGAGGTTAAACTAACGTTAAATAGCGTTAAATTAACTTTAGATGACGTTTAACTAACGTAAAATGGCGTTAAACTAACGTTAAATGACGTTAAACTAACGTTAGATGACGTTAAACTAGCATTAGATGTCGTTAAACTAACGTTAATTGATTTTAAGCTAACGTTAAATGACGTTAAACTAACGTTAAATGGCGTTTAATTAAGGTTAAATGACGTTAAACTAACGTTAAATGGCGTTAAAGTAACGTTAAATAGCGTTAAAGTAACGTTAAATAGCGTTAAAGTAACGTTAAATGGCGTTAAACTAACGTTAAATACCGTTAAATTAACGTTAAATGACGTTTAACTAACGTTAAATACCGTTTAATTAAGGTTAAATGACGTTAAACTAACGTTAAATGGCATTAAACTAACGGTAAATGGCGTTAAACTAACGTTAAATGGCGTTTAATTTAGGTTAAATGGCGTTAAACTAACGTTAAATGGTGTTTAATTAAGGTTAAATGACGTTAAACTAATGTTAAATGGCGTTTAACTAACGTTAAATGGCGTTAAACTAACGTTAAATGGCGTTTAATTAACGTTAAATGAAGTTAAACTAACGTTAAATGAAGTTAAACTAACGTTAAATGAAGTTAAACTAACGTTAAATAGCGTTAAATTAACGTTAAATGACTTTTAACTAACGTTAAATGGCGTTAAACTAACGTTAAATGGCGTTTAATTAAGGCTAAATGACGTTAAACTAACGTTAAATAGCGTTAAACTAACGTTAAATGGCGTTAAACTAACGTTAAATGGCGTTTAATTAAGGTTAAATGGCGTTAAACTAACGTTAAATGGCGTTTTAGTGGGAGTTAAGTGATGTTAAACTAATGTTAATGGCGTTAAACTAATTTAAATGGCGTTAAACTAACGTTAAATGGCGTTTAATTAACGTTAAATAGCGTTAAATTAACGTTAAATGACGTTTAACTAACGTTAAATGGCGTTAAACAAATGTTAAATGGCGTTTAATTAAGGCTAAATGACGTTAAACTAACGTTAAATGGCGTTAAACTAACGTTAAATGGCGTTAAACTAACGTTAAATGGCGTTGAATTAAGGTTAAATGGCGTTAAACTAACGTTAAATGGCGTTTAATTAAGGTTAAATGACGTTAAACTAATGTTAAATGGCGTTAAACTAGCGTTATATGAATTAAACTAACGTTAAATGGCGTTTAGTGGTTAAATGGCGATAAACTAACGTTAAATGGCGTTAAACTAAAGTTAAGTAACTAACGTTAAATGGCGTTAAACTACTAACGTTACATGGCGTTAAATTAACGGTAAATGGCGTTTAATTAAGGTTAAATGGCGTTAAACTAACGTTAAATGGCGTTTAATTAAGGTTAAATGAAGTTAAACTAATGTTAAATGGAGTTACTAACGTTAAATGGCGTTAAACTAACGGTAAATGGCGTAAAACTAACGTTAAATGGCGTTTAATTAACGTTAAATGAAGTTAAACTAACGTTAAATGAAGTTAAACTAACGTTAAATAGCGTTAAATTAACTTTAAATGACGTTTAACTAACGTTAAATGGCGTTAAACTAACGTTAAATGGCGTTTAATTAAGGTTAAATGGCGTTAAACTAACGTTAAATGGCGTTAAACTAGCGTTAAATGGCGTTAAAGCTAACGTTAAATGGCGTTTGTTAAGGTTAAATGACGTTAAACTAACGTTAAATGACGTTAAACTAACGTTAAATGGCGTTTAATTAAGGTTAAATGACGTTAAACTAACGTTAAATGGCGTTAAACTAACGTTAAATGGCGTTAAATTAACGTTAAATGAAGTTAAACTAACGTTAAATGATGTTAAACTAACGTTAAATGACGTTAAACTAACGTTAAATGGCGTTAAGCTAACGTTAAATGGCGTTAAACTAACGTTAAATGGCGTTAAACTAACGTTAAATGGCGTTAAACTAACGTTAAATTGCGTTTAATTAGGGTTAAATAACGTTAAACTAACGTTAAATGGCGTTAAACTAACGTTAATGGCGTTAAACTAGCGTTAAATGGTGTTAAACTAACGTTAAATGGCGTTAAACTAACGTTAAATGGCGTTAAACTAACGTTAAATGGCGTTAAACTAAATTTAAATTGCGTTTAATTAGGGTTAAATAACGTTAAATTAACGTTAAATGACGTTAAACTAGCATTAAATGACGTTTAACTAACGTTAAATGGCGTTAAACTAACGTTAAATGGCGTTAAACTAACGTTAAATGACGTTTAATTAACGTTAAATGAAGTTAAACTAACGTTAAATGAAGTTAACTAACGTTAAATATCGTTAAATTAACGTTAAATGACGTTTAACTAACGTTAAATGGCGTTAAACTAAAGTTAAATGGCGTTTAATTAAGGTTAAATGACGTTAAACTAACGTTAAATGGCGTTAAAGCAACGTTAAATAGCGTTAAAGTAACGTTAAATGGCGTTAAACTAACGTTAAATACCGTTAATTTAACGTTAAATGACGTTTAACTAACGTTAAATGGCGTTAAGCTAACGTTAAATGGCGTTAAACTGACGTTAAATGGCGTTTAATTAAGGTTAATTGACGTTAAACTAACGTTAAATGGCATTAAACTAACGGTAAATGGCGTTAAACTAACGTTAAATGACGTTTAATTAAGGTTAAATGGCGTTAAACTAACGTTAAATGGCGTTTAATTAAGGTTAAATGACGTTAAACTAATGTTAAATGGGGGTTAAACTAACGTTAAATGGTGTTAAACTAACGTTAAATGGCGTTTAATTAAGGTTAAATGACGTTAAACTAACGTTAAATGGCGTTAAACTAACGAAAAATGGCGTTAAACTAACGTTAAATGGCGTTTAATTAAGGTTAAATAAAGTTAAACTAACGTTAAATGGCGTTTAATTAACGTTAAATGAAGTTAAACTAACGTTAAATGGCGTTTAATTAAGGTTAAATGACGTTAAACTAACGTTAAATGGCGTTAAACTAACGTTAAATGACGTTAAACTAACATTAAATGACGTTTAACTAACGTTAAATGGCGTTAAACTAACGTTAAATGGCGTTTAATTAACGTTAAATGAAGTTAAACTAACGTTAAATGAAGTTAAACTAACGTTATATATCGTTAAATTAACGTTAAATGACGTTAAACTAAAGTTAAATGGCATTTAATTAAGGTTAAATGAAGTTAAACTAACGTTAAATGGCGTTAAACTAACGTTAAATGGCGTTAAACTAACGTTAAATGGCGTTTAATTAACGTTAAATGGCGTTAAACTAACGTTAAATGGCGTTTAATTAAGGTTAAATGACGTTGAACTAACGTTAAATGGCGTTAAACTAACGTTAAATGGCGTTTAATTAAGGTTAAATGACGTTAAACTAATGTTAAATGGGGGTTAAACTAACTTTAAATGGCGTTAAACTAACGTTAAATGGCGTTTAATTAAGGTTAAATGACGTTAAACTAACGTTAAATGGCGTTAAACTAACGTAAAATGGCGTTAAACTAACGTTAAATGGCGTTTAATTAAGGTTAAATAAAGTTAAACTAACATTAAATGGCGTTTAATTAACGTTAAATGAAGTTAAACTAACGTTAAATGAAGTTAAACTAACGTTAAATAGCGTAAAATTAACTTTAAATGACGTTTAACTAACGTTAAATGGCGTTAAACTAAAGTTAAATGGCGTTTAATTAAGGTTAAATGACGTTAAACTAACGTTAAATGGCGTTAAACTAACGTTAAATGGCGTTAAACTAACGTTAAATGACGTTTAATTAACGTTAAATGGCGTTAAACTAAGGTTAAATAACGTTAAACTAACGTTAAATGGCGTTAAACTAACGGTAAATGGCGTTAAACTAGCGTTAAATGGCGTTAAACTAGCGTTAAATGGCGTTAAACTAACGTTAAATGACGTTAAACTAACGTTAAATGGCGTTAAACTAACGTTAAATGGCGTTAAACTAACGTTAAATGGCGTTAAACTAACGTTAAATGGCGTTAAACTAACGTTAAATGGCGTTAAACTAACGTTAAATGGCGTTAAACTAACGTTAAATGACGTTTAATTAAGGTTAAATGACGTTAAACTAACGTTAAATGACGTTAAACTAACGTTAAATGGCGTTAAACTAACGTTATATGGCGTTTAATTAACGTTAAATGAAGTTTAATGAAGTTAAACTAACGTTAAATAGCGTTAAATTAACTTTAAATGACGTTTAACTAACGTAAAATGGCGTTAAACTAACGTTAAATGGCGTTTAATTAACGTTAAATGAAGTTAAACTAACGTTAACTGGCGTTAAACTAACGTAAAATGGCGTTAAACTAACGTTAAATGGCGTTAAACTAACGTTAAATGGCGTTAAACTAACGTTAAATGGCGTTAAACTAACGTTAAATGGTTAAAGTAACGTTAAATAGCATTAAAGTAACGTTAAATAGCGTTAAAAGTAGCGTTAAATAGCGTTAAAGTAACGTTAAATGGCGTTAAACTAACGTGAAATACCGTTAAATTAACGTTAAATGAAGTTTAACTAACGTTAAATGGCGTTAAGCTAACGTTAAATGGCGTTAAACTGACGTTAAATGGCGTTTAATTAAGGTTAAATGACGTTAAACTAACGTTAAATGGCATTAAACTAACGGTAAATGGCGTTAAACTAACGTTAAATGGCGTTTAATTAAGGTTAAATGGCGTTAAACTAAAGTTAAATGGCGTTTAATTAAGGTTAAATAACGTTAAACTAATGTTAAATGGGGGGTTAAACTAACGTTAAATTGCGTTAAACTAACGTTAAATGGCGTTTAATTAAGGTTAAATGACGTTAAACTAACGTTAAATGGCGTTAAACTAACGTAAAATGGCGTTAAACTAACGTTAAATGGCGTTTAATTAAGGTTAAATAAAGTTAAACTAACGTTAAATGGCGTTTAATTAACGTTAAATGAAGTTAAACTAACGTTAAATGAAGTTAAACTAACGTTAAATAGCGTTAAATTAACTTTAAATGACGTTTAACTAACGTTAAATGACGTTTAACTAACGTTAAATGGCGTTAAACTAAAGTTAAATGACGTTAAACTAACGTTAAATGGCGTTAAACTAACGTTAAATGGCGTTAAACTAACGTTAAATGACGTTTAATTAACGTTAAATGGCGCTAAACTAACGTTAAATGGCATTTAATTAAGGTTAAATGACGTTAAATGGCGTTAAACTAACGTTAAATGACGTTAAACTAACATTAAATGACGTTTAACTAACGTTAAATGGCGTTAAACTAACGTTAAATGGCGTTTAATTAACGTTAAATGAAGTTAAACTAACGTTAAATGAAGCTAAACTAACGTTAAATATCGTTAAATTAACGTTAAATGACGTTTAACTAACGTTAAATGGCGTTAAACTAAAGTTAAATGGCGTTTAATTAAGGTTAAATGACGTTAAACTAACGTTAAATGGCGTTAAACTAACGTTAAATGGCGTTAAACTAACGTTAAATGGCGTTTAATTAAGGTTAAATGGCGTTAAACTAACGTTAAATGGCGTTTAATTAAGGTTAAATGACGTTGAACTAACGTTAAATGGCGTTAAACTAACGTTAAATGGCGTTAAACTAACGTTAAATGACGTTAAACTAACATTAAATGACGTTTAACTAACGTTAAATGGCGTTAAACTAACGTTAAATGGCGTTAAACTAACGTTAAATGGCGTTTAATTAACGTTAAATGAAGTTAAACTAACGTTAAATGAAGTTAAACTAACGTTCAATAGCGTTAAATTAACGTTAAATGACGTTTAACTAACGTTATTAATTAACTAATGGCCAAATAGCGTTAAATTAACTTTATTGACGTTTTAACTAACGTTAAATGGCGTTAAACTGGATTAAATGGCGTTTAATTAAGGTTAATGACGTTAAACTAACGTTAAATGGCGTTAAACTTACGTTAAATGGCGTTAAACTAACGTTAAATGGCGTTTGGTAAAGGTTAAATGGCGTTAAACTAACGTTAAATGGCGTTTAATTAAGGTTAATGACGTTTAACGCTAACGTTAAATGGCGTTAAACTAGCGATAAATGGCGTTTAATTAAGGTTAAATGACGTTGAACTAACGTTAAATGGCGTTAAACTAACATTAAATGGCGTTAAACTTACGTTAATGACGTTAAACTAACGTAAATGACGTTTAACTTAACGTTAAGTAATGGCGCGTTTAGTGGGTTAAATGGCGTTAAACTAACGTTAAATGGCGTTTAATTAAGGTTAAATGACGTTTAACTAACGTTAAATGGCGTTTAATTAAGGTTAAATGACGTTGAACTAACGTTAAATGGCGTTAAACTAACGTTAAATGGCGTTAAACTAACGTTAAATGACGTTAAACTAACATTAAATGACGTTAAACTAACATTAAATGACGTTTAACTAACGTTAAATGGCGTTAAACTAACGGTAAATTGCGTTTAATTAACGTTAAATGAAGTTAAACTAACGTTAAATGAAGTTAAACTAACGTTAAATAGCGTTAAATTAACGTTAAATGACGTTTAACTAACGTTAAATGGCGTTAAACTAACGTTAAATGGCGTTTAATTAACGCTAAATGACGTTAAACTAACGTTAAATGGCGTTAAACTAACGTTAAATGGCGTTTAATTAAGGTTAAATGGCGTTAAACTAACGTTAAATGGCGTTTAATTAAGGTTAAATGATGTTAAACTAATGTTAAATAGCGTTAAACTAACGTTAAATGGCGTTAAACTAACGTTAAATGGCGTTTAATTAACGTTAAATAGCGTTAAATTAACGTTAAATGACGTTTAACTAACGTTAAATGGCATTAAACTAATGTTAAATGGCGTTTAATTAAGGCTACATGACGTTAAACTAACGTTAAATGGCGTTAAACTAACGTTAAATGGCGTTAAACTAGCGTTAAATGGCGTTTAATTAAGGTTAAATGGCGTTAAACTAACGTTAAATGGCGTTTAATTAAGGTTAAATGACGTTAAACTAATGTTAAATGGCGTTAAACTAACGTTAAATGGCGTTAAACTAACGTTAAATGGCGTTTAATTAAGGTTAAATGACGTTAAACTAACGTAAAATGGCGTTAAACTAAAGTTAAATGGCGTTAAACTAACGTTAAATGGCGTTAAACTAACCTTTAAATGGCGTTAAACTAACGTTAAATGGCGTTTAATTAAGGTTAAATATCGTTAAACTAATGTTAAATGGCGTTAAACTAACGCTAAATGGCGTTTAATTAAGGTTAAATGACGTTAAACTAATATTAAATGGCGTTAAACTAACGTTAAATGGCGTTAAACTAATGTTAAATGGAGTTAAACTAACGTTAAATGGCGTTAAACTAACGGTAATGGCGTTAAACTAACGTTAAATGGCGTTTAATTAATGTTAAATGAAGTTAAACTAACGTTAAATGACGTTTAACTAACGTTAAATGGCGTTAAACTAAAGTTAAATGGCGTTTAATTAAGGTTAAATGACGTTAAACTAACGTTAAATGGCGTTAAACTAACGTTAAATGGCGTTAAACTAACGTTAAATGGCGTTAAACTAACGTTAAATGGCGTTTAATTAAGGTTAAATGGCGTTAAACTAACGTTAAATGGCGTTTAATTAAGGTTAAATGACGTTTAACTAACGTTAAATGGCGTTTAAGTTAACGTTAAATGACGTTTAACTAACGTTAAATGGCGTTAAACTAAGTTAAATGGCGTTTAATTAAGGTTAAATGACGTTAAACTAACGTTAAATGGCGTTAAACTAACGTTAAATGGCGTTAAACTAACGTTAAATGGCGTTAAACTAACGTTAAATGGCGTTTAATTAAGGTTAAATGGAGTTAAACTAACGTTAAATGGCGTTTAATTAAGGTTAAATGACGTTAAACTAACGTTAAATGGCGTTAAACTAACGTTAAATGGCGTTTAATTAAGGTTAAATGACGTTAAACTAACGTTAAATGGCGTTAAACTAACGTTAAATGGCGTTAAACTAACGTTAAATGACGTTAAACTAACATTAAATGACGTTTAACTAACGTTAAATGGCGTTAAACTAACGTTAAATGGCGTTAAACTAACGTTAAATGACGTTTAATTAACGTTAAATGAAGTTAAACTAACGTTAAATGAAGTTAACTAACGTTAAATATCGTTAAATTAACGTTAAATGACGTTTAACTAACGTTAAATGGCGTTAAACTAAAGTTAAATGGCGTTTAATTAAGGTTAAATGACGTTAAACTAACGTTTAAATGGCGTTAAACCAACGTTAAATGGCGTTAAACTAACGTTAAATGGCGTTAAATTAACGTTAAATGGTGTTAAACTAACGTTAAATGGCGTTAAACTAACGTTAAATACCGATAAATTAACGCTAAATGACGTTTAACTAACGTTAAATGGCGTTAAACTGAAGTTAAATGGCGTTTAATTAAGGTTAAATGACATTAAACTAACGGTAAATGGCGTTTAATTAACGTTAAGTGGCGTTAAACTAACGTTAAATGGCGTTAAACTAACGTTAAATGGCGTTAAACTAACGTTAAATGGCGTTTAATTAAGGTTAAATGACGTTAAACTAACGTTAAATGGCGTTAAACCAACGTTAAATGGCGTTTAATTAAGGTTAAATGACGTTAAACTAACGTTAAATGGCGTTTAATTAAGGTTAAATGACGTTAAACTAACGTTAAATGGCGTTAAAGTAACGTTAAATGGCGTTAAAGTAACGTTAAATGGCGTTAAACTAACGTTAAATACCGTTAAATTAACGTTAAATGACGTTTAACTAACGTTAAATGGCGTTAAACTGACGTTAAATGGCGTTTAATTAAGGTTAAATGACAAACTAACGTTAAATGGCATTAAACTAACGGTAAATGGCGTTAAACTAACGTTAAATGGCGTTTAATTAAGGTTAAATGGCGTTAAACTAACGTTAAATGGCGTTTAATTAAGGTTAAATGACGTTAAACTAATGTTAAATGGGGGTTAAACTAACGTTAAATGGCGTTAAACTAACGTTAAATGGCGTTTAGTAAAGGTTAAATAAAGTTAATAACGTTAAATGGCGTTAAACTAACGTTAAATGGCGTTAGAAGCTAACGTTAAATGGCGTTAAACTAACGTTAAATGGCGTTAAACTAACTTTAAATGGCGTTAAACTAACTTTAAATGGCGTTTAATTAACGTTAAATGGCTTTAAACTAACGTTAAATGGCTTTAAACTAACGTTAAATGGCGTTAAACTAACGCTAAATGGCGTTAAACTAACGTTAAATGGCGTTAAACTAACGTTAAATGGCGTTTAATTAAGGTTAAATGACGTTAAACTAATGTTAAATGGCGTTTAATTAAGGTTAAATGACGTTAACCTAATGTTAAATGGAGTTAACCTAACGTTAAATGGCGTTAAACTAACGTTAAATGGCGTTTAATTAAGGTTAAATGGCGTT
>NW_024723389.1:0-7883 GCF_018991925.1 Homarus americanus
CGTCGAGTAAAACAAATGCCCCTGATCGAATATAACAAAGACGCCTGAACGAGAATAACAAAGGCCCCTGATCGAGTATAACAAAGTTCCGTGGATTATATAACAAAGTCCCCTGATCGAGTATAACAAAGTCCCCTGATCGAGTATAACATAGTCCCCTGAACGATTATAAGTAACAAAGCGTCTCCTGATCGATTATAACAAAGTCCCCTGATCGAATGTGTAACAAAGGCGCCTGAACGAGTATAACAAAGGGTTCTGATCGAGTATAACAAAAGTTCCCTGATCGAGTAAGTAACAAAGTTCCCCTGATTGAGTATAACAAAGACCCCTTATCGAGAATAACAAAGTCCCCTGATCGAGTATAACAAAGCCCCTGATCAAGTATATAACAAAGGCCCCTGATCGAGTATAACAAAGTCCCCTGGTCGAGTATAACAATGTCCCCTGATCGAGTATAACAAAGGCCCATGATCGAGTATAACAAAAATTTCCCGGATCGAGAATAACAAAGACCTCATCGAGTATTGCAAGTCCCCTTATCGAGAATAGTAAAGTCCCCTGATCGAGTATAACAAAGCCCCTCTGATCGCAACAAAACCCCAGATCGAGTATAACAAAGTCCCTGGTCGAGTGTAACAAAGTCCTTGAACGAGTATAACAAAGGCCCCTGATCGAGTATAACAAAGGTCCCTAAAGTGTATAACAATGTCCCCTGATCGCAGTATTACAAAGCCCCCTCATCGAGTATAACAAAGTCCCTGATCGAGGATAACAAAGTCCTTGATCGAGTATAACAAAGTCCCCTGATCGAGTATAATAAAGTCTGCTGATCGAGTATAACAAAGTCCCTTCATCGAGTATACAAAGGCCTCTGATCGAAGTATAACAAAGGAACCTCATCGAAAGTATAACAAATTCTGATCGAGTATAACAACAACGTCCGGGCCGATCGAGTATAAGAAAGTCCCTTGATCGAGTATATAACAAAGTCCCCTGATCGAGTATAACAAAGTTACCTGATCGAGTATAACAAAGCCCCTGATCGAGTATATAACGTGTCCCCTGATCGTGTATAACAAAACCCAGATCGAGTATAACAAAGGCCCTCATCGAGCTTAACAAAGGCCCCTGACGAGTATAACAAAGTTTCCTTATCGAGTATAACAAAGGCTCCTGGATCGAGTATAACAAAGTCCCCTGATCGAGTATAAGAAAGTCCCTGGTCGAGTATAACAAAGGCCCCTCATCGAATATAACAAAGACGCTCGAACGAGAATAACAAAGGCCCCTCTGATCGAGTATTACAAAGTTCCCTGATCGAGTATAACAAAGCCCCCTGATCATGTATAACAAAGGCCCTGATCGAGTATAACAAAGTCCCCTGGTCGAGTATAACAAAGTTCCCTGATCGAGTATAAAAAGGCCCCTGATCGAGTATAACAAAAGTTCCCTGATCGAGTATGTAACAAAGCCCCATGATCGAGTATAACAAAAGTCCCCTTTATCGAGAATAACAAAGTCCCTCATCGAGTATAACAAAGACCCTGATCAAGTATAACAAAGGCTCCAGATCGAGTATGCTAACAAAGTCCCGTACGTATAACAAAGTCCCTGATCGAAGTATAACAAAGGCCCCTGATTATACAACAAAGGCCCCTGATCGAGTAAACAAAGTCCCCTAATCGAGTATAACAAAGTCCCCTGTTCGAGTATAACAAAGTCCTGATCGAGTATAACAAAGGCCCCTGGATCGAGTTTAACAACAAAGGCCCATGATCGAGTATAACAAAGTTCCCTGGTCGAGTATAACAAAGGCCCCTCATCGAGTTTAACAAAGGCCCCTCATCGAGTATAACAAAGTCCCCTGTCGAGTATAACAAACTCCCCTGTCGAGTATATAACAAAGTCCCTCATCGAGTATAAACAAAGTTTCCTGATCGAGTATAACAAAGGCTCATGATCGAGTATAACAAAAATTTCCCTGATCGAGTATTACAAAGTTCCTCATCGAGTATAACAAAGTCTCCTTCTGATCGAGTATAACAAAGTCCCTGATCGAGTATAACAAAAGCCCTGATCGAGTATAGGAAATTCCTGAACGATTATAACAAAGGAACCTGAACGAGTATAACAAAGGCCCCTGATCGAGTATAACAACAAAGTCCCCTGGTCGAGTATAACAAAAGTCTCCTGATCGAGTATATAACAAAGTCCCCTGGTCGAGAATAACAAAGTCCCTCATCGAGTATAACAAAGTTTCCTGATCGAGTATAACAAAGCGTCTATGATCGAGTATAACAAAATTTCCCTGATCGAGAGCACAATGACCTCATCGAGTATAACAAAGTCCCCCTATTCGAGAATAATTAAGTCCTGATCGAGTATAACAAAAGTCCCCTGATCGAGTATAACGAAGTCCCCTGGTCGAGTATAACAAACTCCCCGGTCGAGTATAACAAAAGTCCCCTGATCGAGTATAACAAATCCCCCTAATCGAGTATAACAAAAGTCCCCTGGACGATAACAAAGTCCTGATCGAGTATAACAAAGTCCCTGATCGAGTATAACAAAGTCTCCTGATCGAGCATGGCCACCCCTGATCGAGTATAACAAAGGCCTTTGATCGAGTATAAATGCGCCCCTGATCGAGTATAACAAAGTCCCCTGATCGAGTATATAACAAAGCCCTTGATTGAGTATAACAAAGTCCCCTGATCGAGTATAACAAATTCCCCTGATCGAGTATAACAAAGGCCCCCTCATCGAGTTTGACAAAGGCCCTCATCGAGTATATAATAAAGTCCCCTGGTCGAGTATAACAACAGTACCCCTCATCGAGCTTAACAAAGGCCCCTCATCGAGTATAACAAAGTCCCTGGTCGAGTTATAATACACTTCTGGTCGAGTATAACAAAGTCCCCTGACGAGTATAACAAAAGTCCCCTGATTGAGTATAACAAAGTCCCCTGATCGATTATAACAAAGGCCCCTGATCAAGTATATAACAAAGCCCCTCATCGAAAGTATAACAAAGTCCCTCATCGAGTATAACAAAAGTTTCCTGACCGAAAGCAAAACAAAGACCCTGATCGAGTATAACAAAGTCCCCTGATCGAGTACAACAAAGTCCCCTGATCGAGTATAACAAAGGCCCCTGATTGAGATTAACAAAGGCCCCTGATCGAGTATAACAAAGTCCCTGGTCGAGCAAAACAAAATGCCCTGATCGAATATAACAAAGACGGAACGAGAATAAAGGCCCCTGATCGAGTATATAACAAAGTTCCGTGATCGAGTATAACAAGTCCCCTGATCGGTATAAGAAAGTCCCCTGGTCGAGTATAACAGCCCTCATCGAATATAACAAAGACGACCGAACGAGAATAACAGCGCCCCGATCGAGTATTACAAAGTTCCCGATCGAGTATAACAAAGCCCCTGATCATGTATAACAGCGCCCCTGATCGAGTATACAAAGTCCCTGGTCGAGTATAAACAAAAGTCCCCTGATCGAGTATAAAAAGGCCCCTGATCGAGTATAACAAAGTTCCTTATCGAAAGTATAAACAAAGCCCCATGATCGAGTATAACAAAGTCCCTTTATCGAGAATAACAAAGTCCCTGATCGAGTATAACAAAGACCCTCGATCAAGTATAAACAAAGGCTCCAGATCGAAGTATAACAAAGTCCCAGGTCGTGTATAAAGTCCCCTGATCGAGTATAACAGCGCCCCTGATCGAGTATAACAAAGGCCCCTTGATCGAGTAAAAACAAAGTCCCTTAATCGAGTATAACAGTCCCCGTTCGAGTATAACAAAGTCCCCTGATCGAGTATAACAAAGGCCTCGATCGAGTTTAACAAAGGCCCATGATCGAGTATAACAAAGTTCCCTGGTCGAGTATAACAAAGGCCCCTCATCGAGTTTAACAAAGGCCCCCATCGAGTATAACAAAGTCCCCTGGTCGAGTATAACAAACTCCCCTGGTCGAGTATAACAAAAGTCCCTCACGAGTATAACAAAGTTTCCCTGACGAGTATAACAAAGGCCTGCGATCGAGTATAAGTATAACAAAGGCTCATGATCGAGTATAACAAAAATTTCCTGATCGAGTATAACAAGTCCCCTCATCCGAGAGTACCAACAAAGTTTCCTGATCGAGTATAACAAAAGTCCCCTGATCCCAAGAGTATAACAAGTCCCCTGATCAGTATAGGAAATTCCTGAACGATTATAACAAAGGAACCTGAGCGAGTATAACAAAGGCCCTGATCGAGTATAACAAAGTCCCTGGTCGAGTATAACAGACCCTGATCAGGTATAACAAAAGTCCCTGGTCGAGAGTATAACAAAGTCCCTCATCGAGTATAACAAAGTTTCCTGATCGAGTATAACAAGGCCCATGATCGAGTATAACAAAATTTCCCTTTTCGAGTATAACAATGACCCCTCATCAGGTATAACAAAGTCCCCTAATCGAGAATAATTAAGTCCCCTGATCGAAGGTATAACCGTCCTGATGCAATTATGGCAGTCCCCTGGTCGAGTATAACAAACTCCCTGGTCGAGTATAACAAAGTCCCTGATCGAGTATAACAAATCCCCTGGCCGAGTATAACAAAGTCCCTGATCCGAGGGATAACCAAGTCCTTGATCCGGGTATATAAAGGTCCTGATCGAGTATAACAAAAGAGTCTCCTGATCAGGTATGACAGAATTCCCTGATCAGGTATAACAAAGGCTTTGATCGAGTATAAAGAGCCCTGATCGAGTATAACAAGTCCCTGATCGAGTGTTATAACAAAAGTCCTGATTGAGTATAACAAAAGTCCCCTGATCGAGTATAACAAAGTCCCTGATAAAGGTATAACAAGGCCCTCGAGGTTTGACAAGGCCCTCGCCGAGGTATGTCGCAGTCCCTGGTCGAGTATAACAAGGCCCTCATCGAGGTTAACAAAGGCCCTCATCGAGTATAACAAAGTCCCCTGAGCCGAGGTTATAATACACTCCCTGGTCGAGTATAACAAAGTCCCTGATCAGGTATAACCAAAGTCCTGATTGAGTATAACAAAGTCCCCTGAACGATTATAACAAGGCCCCTGATCAAGTATATAAAGCCCCTCATCGAGTATAACAAAGTCCCTCATCGAGTATAACAAAGTTTCCTGACCGAGTAAAACAAAGACAGCCCTGATCGAGTATAACAAAAGTCCCTGATCCAAGGGAATAACAAAAATCCCCTGATCTGAGTATAACAAAAGGCCCCTGATTGAGATTAACAAAGGCCTCTGATCCGGAAAAAGGCCCTGATCGAGTATAACAAAAGTCCCTAATCCAGTATGACAAAAGTCCCTGATCGAGTATAACAAAGTCCCTGATCGAGTATAACAAGTCTGTATAACAAAGGCCCCTCATCGAGTTTGACAAGGCCCCTCATCAGTATAATAAAATCCCTGGTCAGAGTATAACAAAGGCCCCCCATCGAGTTTAACAAAGGCCCCTCATCAAGTATAACAAAAGTCCCCTGTTACGAGTTATAATACACTCCCCTGGTGAGTATAAAAATCCCTAATAGAGTATAACAAAGTCCCTGATTAGAACAACAAAGTCCCTGAACGATTATAACAAAGGCCCTGATCGAGTATAGGAAATTCCCTGAACGATTATAACAAAGGAACCTGAACAGTATAACAAAAGCCCTGATCAAGTATAACAAAGTCCTAGTCGATATAACAAAAGTCCCTGATCGGTATAACAAACCCTGGTCAGCATAACAAAGTCCCTGATCAGTATAGGAAATTCCTGAACGATTATAACCAAGGAACCTGAAAAGATAACAAAGGCCCTGATCGAGTATAACAAAGTCCCTGTTCAGTAACAAAAGTCCCCTGATCGAGTATAACAAATCCCCTGGTCGAGTATAACAAAGTCCCCTCACCGAGTATAACAAAGTTTCTGATCGAATTATAACAAAGGCCCATGATCAGAGTATAACAAAATTTCCCTTTTCACATATAACAATGACCCCTCATCAGGTATAACAAAGTCCCCTAATCGAGAATAATTAAGTCCCCTGATGAGTATAACAAAGTCCCTAATCAGTATGAAGTCCCCTGGTCGAGTATAACAAAGTCCCTGGTCAAACATAACAAAGTCCCTGATCAGTATAACAAATCCTAATCGAGTATAACAAAGTCCCCTGATGAGGATAACAAAGTCATCGATCGAGTAACAAAAATCCCTGATCGAAGTATAACAAAGTCTCCTGATCAAGTACCACAAATTCCCTGATCAGTATAACAAGGCCTTTGATCGAGTATAACAAAGGCTGATCACAAATTATAACAAAGTCCCTGATCGAGTATAACAAAGTCCCCTGATTGGAGTATAACAAAAGTCCCTGATCGAGATAACAAAGTCCCTGATCAGTATAACAAAGGCCCATCATCGAGTTTGACAAGGCCCCTCATCGAGTATAATAAATCCCTGATGAGTATAACAAGGCCCTCATCGAGTTTAACAAAGGCCCCTCATCGAGTATAACAAAGTCCCTGGTGAGTTATAATACACTCCCCTGGTCGAGTAACAACAAAGTCCCCTGATCGAGTATAACAAAATACCATTGAGTATAACAAAGTCCCCTGAACGATTATAACAAGGCCCCTGATCAAGTATAACAAAAGCCCCTCATCAAGTATAACAAAGTCCCTCATCAAATAACAAAGTTTCCTGTCGTATAACAAAGGCCCTCATCGAGTTTGACAAAGGCCCCTCATCGAGTATAATAAAGTCCCTGGTCGAGTATAACAAAAGGCCCCTCATCGAGTTTAACAAAGGCCCCTCATCGAGTATAACAAAAGCCCCTGATCGAGTATAACAAAAGTCCCCTCATGGGTATAACAAAGTCTTCCCTGATCGATGGCTCAGCCCTGATCTGGTATAACAAAGGCCTCTCATCGAGTTTAACAAAAGGCCCTTGATCGGTATAGCAAAGTCCCTTGGTGAGTATAACAAACTACACCTGGTCGAGTATAACAAAGTCCGCTGATCAGGTATAACAAAGTCCCTGAACAATTATAACAAAAGCCCCTGATCGAGAGTATAACAAAAGTTCCTGATCGATTATAACAAAAGCCCCCTGATCCCGAGTATAACAAGTCCTGGTCAGAGTAAACAAATGCCCCTGATCGAATATAACAAAAGACACTTACCAGACGAGAATAACAAAAACTGATCAGAGTATAACAAAGTTCCGTGATCCGAGTATAACAAGTCCCCTCCTGGTCGAGTTATAATACACTCCCCTGGTCGAGTAAAACAAAGTCCCCTGATCGAGTATAACAAGTCATGGTATAACAAAGTCTCTGATCGAGTAAAAACAAAGCCCTTGATCTAGTATAACAAAGCCTCTCATCGAGTTTAACAAAGGCCCTTGATCGAGTATAGCAAAGTCCCTGGTCGAGTATAACAAGGCCCTCATCAAGTATAACAAAGTCCCATGATCGAGAATAACAAAGTCCGGTCGAATAAAACAAATGCCCCTGATCGAATATAACAAAGACGCTCAAACAGAAAAACAAAGGCCCTGATCAGGTATAACAAAGTTCCGTGATCGAGTATAACAAAGTCCCTGATCGAAGTATAACAAATCCCCTGATCGAGGTATAACAAAAGGCCCTCATCGGATTTAACAAGGCCCCTGATCGGTATAACAAAGTCCCTCATCAAGTATAACAAAGTTTCTGACCGAGTATAACAAAGACCCTGATCGAGTATAACAAAGTCCCTGATCGAGTATAACAAAGTCCCCTGATCGAGTATAACAAAAGGCCCCTGATTGAGATTAACAAAGGCCCTGATCGAGATAACAAAGTCCCTGG
>NW_024723390.1:0-24432 GCF_018991925.1 Homarus americanus
CGATGATTGGAGTCAAGCTGATTCAGAGTTTAATGACTTCCCCATGGCTGATCCGAGTGCTGACCAGGAGAATGGTGACTTTGTCCCTGACCCAGAAAATAATGATCCCAAACCTTCCAGGCATAAAATTCGAAATAGGAAAGATATCCCGAGCATAGCTCTGGCCAGCATGCGACACCACACTGGTCTCAGAGAAACTACAGAGATAGCAACAGCTGCCTGGATTGACGGTGGTTTGATAACACCTGATGATGTTCACTTGGTGATAGATCATAACAAAGTAAGGAGAGCTCAGGAGAAACTTGTCAGTCACCTAGAAGAGGAGTTTGATAAGGGGATAAGAGAAAATGGAATCAATTGTTTGTTCTTTGATGGGAGAAGGATGACACTAAAGTGTTCATGAAAGTTGGAGATTAAACGTTTGTTCCTGCCTTGGTGAAGGAGGAACACTACTCCTGCTGCAGTGAACCAGGAGGGAAGTATTTGTGGCATTTCACTCCAGAGAAAGATAACATCAGGAAACCAGCTGAGATAGTGGCAGATAACATTGTGAACTGGCTCAGAGAGAGGAACATAGACCAGACCCTGCAGGCCATTGGAGGGGACAGCACCAACACGAACACAGGGTGGCAAGGGAGGGTCATACAGTGGATAGAGCGGAAGATTGGGAGGAAGCTGGTCTGGATTGTTTGTGACCTCCACACCAACGAGTTGCCACTCAGACATCTGATCCAGGAGCCGGATGGCAAGACTCTTTCAAACAACAGATGGTCTGGTCCTCTTGGCAAGATGCTGGACTCTGCCACTGAGTTAAAAATAAATCCGAGCTTTGAAAAAATCACAGTTGGCCCTCCACTCGTTGAGCTTGCACATGCTGTCATTGACGACCTGAGTACTGACCAGTACTATGGTTGCATGATTTGCAGTGCCATCAAAACTGGGGTCATGCCTGATAGACTTGCTTACCTGCAGATAGGTCCAGTCTCACATTCTAGGTGGCTCACAACGGCTCTCAGGTTCTGCAGAATTTAGATTATGTCGCAAACTGAAAGGGAACCAGCTTCACAACCTGAGACTTATTGTCCAATTCATGTGGAGTGTCTACTTGCCAAATTGGTTTCAACACCAAGGTCAAGTCATCGTTCTCGAAGGTCGAGGCATGTTCTCTTCCAGCAGGCTCCTGAGGTCAATAGGAAAGGTTGTTCAGATTGTAAGACAGAGGCTGTGAGGAGATCTTCCTGGTATGCTCATCGAGGCAGTTCTGCAGACAATGCTCTGCAGTAAGGATGAGGAGGAGAGAAGAGTGGCAGTCAAAAGATCTTGGACCATGGGACTTATAGGAGGATCTTAGGCATGACGAATCCAGTTGAAGTGACGATTCCTTCAGTCAGGAAGACTCCTGAAATCTAGGTGCCAAAGACCCTCTGATCTCATAGATCTGGATAACATCCAGGCTGGCAGTGAGCCCCTCTTACCTGCAGCCCTCACCAATGTTCAAGTCAGAGCTTTCCTGGACAACCCCATGTATGTCCCTGCCTGGCCCTCGCACACCCAGAGTATAGAGCGTTGTGTACAGCAAGTGAGCGAGGCCAGCAGTCACGTGTACAGCGAGGAGAGGAGGGAAGGCTACATCCGAGCTCAGGTGGTCAGCAGGGAGGTGATGAGTAGAAACAGAAGCAAGAAAGACATGTTCTCTATGGTGTGCAGCAACACCGGGTCGTAGTAGTAAAACCGGTTTTGTATTTGATGATTTTGTTTCCTAGGAATATTAAATTTAATATCAGTAATGTCCAAGGTCTGTTCGTTTCACTATTCTGGATCATTTCATCCCTAATAAATTAACCTGATACATTTACTTTACTTTAAATAAGCTATTTAGTGGTGTTGGTAAAAGGGTGGGAATACTGAATTTTCATAAGATTTCAAGTTAAAATTTACCTAGCAAAAATGAAAACTTTTCAAATCTGAAGATATTACATGATTCTGCACATAGAACTACATCATTAATACCATGGGCCGATTTTTCAAACTCAAAAAAAAAAATTCGCCTCCGTATGACACACCCTAATACCACATGTCTCAAGCAGCTTAGTGAAACCCTCTTGCTAACGGGAAGCTAATGCTTCTCTCAACTGTACAAGGTCTGATTGGCTCACTCCCTTCCGTTTCATGGATGTACTGGGGTTAAAGTGAGGCCAGCTGAGTGATACAGGGCCGCACACTGGGGCCAAGAGTCAGTGGAGTTTAGAGGTGCACTTTTCAAGGTGGAGAAAGGCTGATTTAGGCCTTAAACTACGGGTGCCTGTTGGTTGTGCCTTAAACGACTACGGAGTGTAGGTGGAATCTGTGTGTGTGTTAGGTTAGGAAGCATGGTTCATGGGTATTGGTGGACTCGGTAACTTCTTAATAATAGTGATAATATTTTTGTGTGTAGTTAATACTATTTTTCAGTTACTGATGTTGTCTGGCTGTGTGTAGTTAATATTTCAGGTTAAAAGGTACGCATATTGGTGTACCACTATTTGATTGTGTTGTAGTGTTGGAGGGAATATAAGTGTCTAAATTTTACAGTGTCTCATTCATCCCAGTCACAGACGCTATCCTTCCACGGGTCACGGACAATTCATTTTGTTAGTAAATTTAAGTGCTCTTGTGCTGGTTCGGTATTTCTCACTAAGGGGCGCTTCCACTGCCATTACCATCTAATAATCTTTAATAAACCCCAAGTCAAGTGAGAAAATAAAGTCCAGTGATTCCGACCGGTTACATATATATATGCATATATATATATATATATATATATATATATATATATATATATATATATATATATATATATATATATATATATATATATATATATATATATATATATATATATATATATATATATATATATATATATATATATATATATATATATATATATATATATATATACTGTATATATATATATATATATATATATATATATATATATATATATATATATATATATATATATATATATATTACGAACCCGCCACCAATTGTCATGATCTACCTACCCAGCACTACGAACCCCGCCACCAATTGTCATGATCTACCTACCCAGCACTACGAACCCCGCCATCTATTGTCCTGATCTACCTACCCAGCACTACGAACCACGCCATCTATTGTCCTGATCTACCTTCCCAGCACCACGAGCAACGCCATCTATTGTCTTGATCTACCTACCTTTTACGAACCCCGCCACCAATTGTCATGATCTACCTACCCAGTACCACGAGCAACGCCATCTAGGGACGAAACACGAGTATGACTCGTCTTAGTTACCACTCCCGGGTTTCCCTTCTCCATATCCTGGTTGTTGCGTCACCTCCTCAAAGTCTTCTTTGTCAGCTCCAGTTCGAGGAGAAAGCAGTTCACTCTGGGAAGTGACCACAGGATCACCTATCCTGGAAACCTACGGCACAGTGACTACCTACCGTCTTCTACAATACTCAGCCTTGGTCGTCAGCCATCTCAGCTCCGCACTTAAGTATTTGTAATCTTATATTGCCTCCCCCACGTCCACTTGCTTCAAAATTGTTTATGTTGTATAAATATGTATATACTGTTAATGTTTAGGTTAAGTATGGTTAAGGGTAAATTATAGAACGCTGAATATTTTGTTAAGGAATTTATGGTACTTTATTATACACAACAAAAACTCGCATCCTTTGTCTACCCTTTTATAGTCCGATTGTCTTTGTTTTTTTGTTGTTGCCTGTTGGGATCTGGGTAGACTTTTAACTATATTCTAGTGATGGGTTGTCAGACCACAGCTTACATCTCAGAAACAGTCCAGACTTGACCCGACATTAGGGGGGTCAAGTGTAAGGGTATCCCTCACGGCTGACCAAGGGTTATAAATCAGCCAGGCTCCCCTCCCATGTCACACATGTAAGAAGGCACCGGCCGACTCTCTCCCAATATACACAATAACCTACACCGCAGAAGAAGTCCAGACCTGACCCTACATTAGCGAGGGCAAATGTAAGGAGACCCTTCGCCGCCCCCCCCCCGATCAGCTCAACCTGACGGCTCGCCTCCCAATATATAGGACGTCGTAGTCCTCCCTCTCCCCAGAGAGAGAGAGAGAGAGGGACAGAGAGAGAGTGTGTCTTGTAACCAAGAAGGGCCAGCTACCACGTCCCGAGTCCTGCTAGAGAAGTCAGGGGCCGGAGGCAAGCCGCCTCCGGTCGCCTCCGGTCAGGACCGAGACTTCCCTCCGGCACCCAGCTAAGCAGTCTCCCATAGAGACAACCCAGGACTACCTGCTAGGCCTCCCCTAGGTCACGTGAGTGTTTGTCAGAGCTTTCCATGGGATGAGTTACTTACGTGGGAAGTGTATTCATTTCATGTTCGTGTCCGAGAATCAGAGTGTCTAGTAACGTAATATGATGACCTAGTAACGTAAACATAATGTCCTAGTAACATCAATAGAAGGTGTTATTAATGTGTCCATGTTATTGTCGTAATTAATAAAGAGTTGTAACGAAGCGGTGTTTGAGAAGTCGCCTTTAAGAACATAATAGATGTGTATTGACATCAGAAGATAAGATAAGTGTAAGTAACTATCACGGCCACGCTACCAAAGTCTTCCTCTCTTTTACACTCTCTTACTCTCAATATTCTACCTATATGTAATCTTCTTCTTGTGAATATTTTGTAGTCATTACAATGGTGACAGCGAACTATACGTTAATCCACGCCCTCCTCGCTTAGTCATTACAATGGTGGCAGCGCACTTAATGTAAAACTCACGCCTCTTCCCTTTAGTGTTCAGTACAGTGATAGTTAGAATCTTTTGAAGTAATCTCGTAACTATCTTGACGAAGCAGGCAGTACAAGGGTGGTTGCATTCGTAACATTATATTGGTGGCAGTGTACTATAACGTTAACTCACGCCCTCCTCGTCCCTTGTTATTGGTAACAGTGTACTTAACGTAAACCCATGCCCTCCCTCATTTTAATCCATAACACCTGACTCGTTGTTTTGAGTATTGTTCGAAAGTGCGGGATAAGGAGTTCCTGCATAGTAGCGTGAAAAGTGTCCTAGTGTGTCACCGTTACAGCTCAAGTAAATGTCTCTCGTCGTGGTATGCGCGAATTTTTTCTAGAAATATGTTCAGTGCTTAACGTGATTTCTCAGTGTCCCCCGCGATCTGTGACATTCTCAGTAGCCCAAGTGCAGTTTGATTGTTGGTCAGTGTTGAACGTAGAAATTGTTTCAGTTATGAAAGCGGTGTCTGTACTAACTGTTATAACTTAACATGTCTTTTAACCTACATCCTCCTCCCTGTCCTAATCCTCACCTCACCCTCCTTACCTTTCCTCCCATCCCTGCCCCGCCCTGCCCCGCCCCGCCGTTCCGTGCCCCGCCCCGCCAAGCCCCGGCCTGGCCCGATAAACCACGCCTCGCCCCACCCCACCCCGCCCCGCGCCGGCCTGGCCAGCCGCGTCCCGCCTTGCCTCCGTCCTTACCTCACCCGCCTTGCCTCCGTCCTTACCTCACCCGCCTCGCCGCGTAAGACCTCACTAATCCCCCGTCTTTTGTCCCGTAAGCTATATGTTGATGATGATGGTTAATATAAAGTAATATTGCGATGAATGCAGAGCTTCACTCAGTGGATTTTTGTGCTGTTATGATTTGTGATGTACTCTTTGACGCGTAGTGATAAATGATATTAAGTGTAGTGCGCAGAGCTTAACTCCCCGACCCAGCCTGATGAGAAAATTGTCGTGACGGAAATAATAGTTACCAAACATTGACGTAACGTATAAAGTAAATTTTTTTTTGCGAATGCACTTCCAACTAATCCATCATCCCTTTAGGATTGTTTCTCTGGCAAATATCACACACAGTACCGCCCCATGGCTAGCCGGAATCCAACCATAACACATATAAGCAGAGAAGAAGAAGCGTGATGAATGCAGCACCACACCCGCCACACACCACCCCACTTCTTTCAAGTCCTCCCTGGTCTAGGATTAAGAAGATTTTATATTTTTCTACTCTAGGAAATTAAGGAGTGTGGAATGCAGCGCCACACAACGAACCATGGTGAGCCCAGCCAGGGAGGGATTCACCACTGTGGAAGGTGTAAGACAGGACGGTCTTTGGTCTCGCCGACACTCACGTACGGAGGGCGAGCCCTGGTCCGCGGAACCTGCCTTACAGTCATCTAAGGAGACGACAGCCCAAGCAGTGGACCGGCTTTCATCCCGGCCGGAGGGGGCCGACGGCAGATGAACAGAAAATCGTCTGGAATATGTTGAAAATGATGATGTTGCAGAGAAGAAATACAGATGGAGCAGAAAAATTCATCTGGAATATGACGGAAAACGAAGATGTATAAAGAAACGCAGATGAACAGAAAAATCGTCTGGAATATGAAAATGAAGATGTATAAAGAAACGCAGATGAACAGAAAATTCATCTGGAATATGAAAATGCTCTAAACGTAGAGGAAGCGCAGGTGAACAGAAAAATCATCTGGAATATTATAGAAACCAGGAGGAAGTGTGAAGAAGTCAGATGTGGTGACACGACCTACAAGGTGCGGTATTGAAGAAAGAAAAACGTGCTATGTGACGAAAGAAGGCAGAAGACGTCCTGTGCTGATATCAGAAGAAAGTCGACGATGAAAAGGTGGATCATCAGAAGGACCAATCGACTACCGCTGTTGTGCTGCCGGCATTCCCTATTTTCAGATACCAGCTGGATGGAGGACTTGAGCCATGCTGGACCACACAAATGTACTGATGTTGTTGATGTTGCTGATGTGTAATAAAAAGATATAACACCCTAACATGTGAAGTAGGAGCATTTTGTATTTTGTATTTAATTCTCTGATTTTTGTTATCATGTACTACAAAGAATGTTTTTTTTTTAAAAGATTAGTCACTTTTTCTATGAGTTCATTTGATCAATGTTTTGTATTACCAAATGCAATGTTGTAGACATACTACTGAGTGGGACGAATTCTTATTTTGTCACGGCATGGTTTGGCAATGTAACACCTGTTATTGTTTGTAGAATGTGATTTGCAAGTTTGCCTCGGACACTATGCTAGATATGAAGGATCTTTAGATCACTCTATGTTCACTTACTGTGTAATTATTTTATTTTTTTTCTCCTGTCATAGAAGCTTTAATCTTGGCGGGAGGTATAGTAAGCTTTGTCAGATCAAACTATGCCAGTAGAAAAACATACATCTCTAGTGTTATAATATGTAAAATGTAAGGATGCATTATCGCCTCAGGGACTATATTAGATACTGCACATGATGTTACTGTCTACTTGATATGTGTCATCAGTGCTCTGAGCATGAAAGCTTTGGTCTTGGCGGGAGGTGTAGTGATGGGTTGTCAGACCACCGCTTACATCTCAGAAACAGTCCAGACTTGACCCGACATTAGGGGGGTCAAGTGTAAGGTTATTCCTCGCGGCTGACCAAGGGTTATAAATCAGCCAGGCCTAGCAGGTGGTCCTGGGTTGTCTCTATGGGAGACTGCTTAGCTGGGCACCGGTGTGTCGAGGGCAACTCGCTCCTGACCGGAGGCGACCGGAGGCGGCTTGCCTCCGGCCCCTGACTTCTCTCGAGCAGGACTCGGGACGTGGTAGCTGGCCCTTCTTGGTTACAAGACACACTCTCTCTCTGTCTCTCTCCCTCTCTAGAGGGAGGACTAGGACGTCCTATATATTGGGAGGCGAGCCATCAGGTTGAGCTGATCGGGGGTGGGGGGGGGGCGGCAAAGGGTCTCCTTACATTTGCCCTCGCTAATGTAGGGTCAGGCCTGGACTTCTTCTGCGGTGTAGGTTATTGTGTATATTGGGAGAGAGTCGGCCGGTGCCTTCTTACATGTGTGACATGGGAGGGGAGCCTGGCTGATTTATAACCCTTGGTCAGCCGTGAGGGATACCCTTACACTTGACCCCCCTAATGTCGGGTCAAGTCTGGACTGTTTCTGAGATGTAAGCTGTGGTCTGACAACCCATCACTAGAATATAGTTAAAAGTCTACCCAGATCCCAACAGGCAACAACAAAAAAACAAAGACAATCGGACTATAAAAGGGTAGACAAAGGATGCGAGTTTTTGTTGTGTATAATAAAGTACCATAAATTCCTTAACAAAATATTCAGCTTTCTATAATTTACCCTTAACCATACTTAACCTAAACATTAACAGTATATACATATTTATACAACATAAAATAATTTGAAGCAAGGTGGACGTGGGGAGGCAATATAAGATTACAAATACTTAAGTGCGGAGCTGAGATGGCTGACGAGCAAGGCTGAGTATTGTAGAAGACGGTAGGCAGTCACTGTGCCGTAGGTTTCCAGGATAGGTGATCCTGTGGTCACTTCCCAGAGTGAACTGCTCTCTCCTCGAACTGGAGCTGACAAAGAAGACTTTGAGGAGGTGACGCAACAATCAGGATATGGAGAAGGGAAACCCGGGAGTGGTAACTAAGACGAGTCATACTCGTGTTTCGTCCCTAGATGGCGTTGTTCGTGGTGCTGGGTAGGTAGATCAAGACAATAGATGGCGTGGTTCGTAGTGCTGGGTAGGTAGATCATGACAATTGGTGGCGGGGTTCGTAGTGCTGGGTAGGTAGATGAAGACAATAGATGGCGTGGTTCGTAGTGCTGGGTAGGTAGATCAAGACAATAGATGGCGTGGTTCGTAGTGCTGGGTAGGTAAATCATGACAATTGGTGGCGGGGTTCGTAACAATATATATATATATATATATATATATATATATATATATATATATATATATATATATATATATATATATATATATATATATATATATATATATATATATATATATATATATATATATATATATATATATATATAATATATATATATATATATATATATATATATATATATATATATATATATATATATATATATATATATATATATATATATATATATATATATATATGTAACCGGTCGGAATTACTGGACTTTATTTTCTCACTTGACTTGGGGTTTATTAAAGATTATTAGATGGTAATGGCAGTGGAAGCGCCCCTTAGTGAGAAATCCCGAACCAGCACAAGAGCACTTAAATTTACTAACAAAATGAATTGTCCGTGACCCGTGGAAGGATAGCGTCTGTGACTGGGATGAATGAGACACACTGTAAAATTTAGACACTTTTCAACACACTCAAATAGTGGTACACCAATATCGCACCTTAACCTGAAATATTAACTACACACAGCCAGACAACATCAGTAACTGAAAAATAGTATTAACTACACACAAAAATATTATCACTATTATTAAGAAGTTACCGAGTCCACCAATACCCGTGAACCATGCTTCCTAACCTAACACACACACAGATTCCACCTGCACTCCGTAGTCGTTTAAGGCACAACCAACAGGCACCCGTAGTTTAAGGCCCAAATCAGCCTTTCTCCACCTTGGAAAGTGTACCTCTAAACCCCACTGACTCTTGGCCCCAGTGTGCAGATCTGTATCACTCAGCTGGCTTCACTTTACCCCCAGTACATCCATGAAGCGGAAGGGAGTGAGCCAATCAGACCTTGTACAGTTGAGAGAAGCTTTAGCTTCCCATTAGCAAGAGGGTTTCACTAAGCTGCTTGAGACATGTAGTGATAGGGTGTCATACGGAGGCGAATTTTTTTTTTTTAAGTTTGAAAAATCGGCCCATGGTATTAATGATGTAGTTCTATGTGCAGAATCATGTGATGTCTTCAGATTTGAAAAGTTTTTATTTTTTGCTAGGTAAATTTTAACTTGAAATCTTATGAAAATTCAGTATTCCCACCCTTTTACCAATACCACTAAATAGCTTATTTAAAGTAAAGTAAATGTATCAGGTTAATTTATTAGGATGAAAATGATCCAGAATAGTGAAACGAATGACCTTGACACGTTTATTAAATTTAATATTCTTTAGAAAACAAAATCATCAAATGCAAACCGGTTTGCTACTACGACCCGGTGTTGCCACACCATAGAGAACATGTCTTTCTTGCTTCTGTTTCCTCATCACCTCCCTGCTGACCACCTGGCTCCGGATGTAGCCTTCCCTCCTCTCCCTGGCTGCTTTGCGTGACTGCTGGCCTGCGCTCACTTGCTGTACAGCTCTATACTCTGGGTGTGTGAGGGCCAGGCAGGGACATGCATGGGAGTTGTCCCGACTCTGACTTGAACATTGGTGAGGCTGCAGGTAAGAAGGGGCTCACTGCCAGCCTGGATGTTATCCAGATCTATGAGATCAGTGAGGGTCTTGGCACCTAGATTGACTTCAGGAGTCTTCCTGACCCTGAAGGAATCGTCACCAACTGGTTCGTCATGCCCAGATCCTCTCATAAGTCTCATATCCAAGATCTTTTTGACTGCCACTCTTCTCTCCTCCTCATCCTTACTGCAGAGCATTGTCTGCAGAACTGCCTCAGGATGAGCATACCAGAAGATCTCCTCACAGTCTGCTCCACAATCTGAACAACCTTCCTTGGCTGACTCCTCCAGGAGCTCAAGCTGGAAGAGAACATGCCTGGACCTTCGGAGAACTGTTAACTGACCTTGGTGTTGAACCAATTTGTAAGTAGACACTCACGATAGATTGGACAATAAGTCTCAGGTTGTGAAGCTGGTTCCTTTCAGTTTATGATGAGCGACCCAAATTCTACAGAGACCTGGGTCGTTGTGAGCCACCTAGAATGTGAGACTGGACCTATCTGCAGGTAAGCAAGTCTATCAGGCATATTGGATTTTGATGGCACTGCAAATCATGTAACCATAGTACTGGTCAGTACTCAGGTCGTCAATGACAGTATGTGCAAGCTCAACCCCGGAGTGGAGGAGGGCCAACTGTGATTTTTCAAAGCTCCGGATTTATTTCTAACTCAGTGGCAGAGTCCAGCATCTTGCCAAGAGGACCAGACCATCTGTTGTTTGAAAGAGTCTTGCCATCGGCTCCTGGATCAGATGTCTGAGTGGCAACTCGTTGGTGTAGAGGTCACAAACAATCCAGACCAGCTTCCTGCCAATCTTCCGCTCTATCCACTGTATGACCCCCCCTTGCCACCCTATGTTCGTGTTGGTGCTGTTCCCTCCAATGGCCTGCAGGGTCTGGTCTACGTTCCTCTCTCTGAGCCAGTTCACAATGTTATCTACCACTATCTCAGCTGGTTTCCTGATGTCATCTTTCTCTGGAGTGAAATGCCACAAATACTTCCCTCCTGGTTCACTGCAGCAGGAGTAGTGTTCCTCCTTCACCATGGCAGGGAACAACTTGTCCAGAATCTCCAGCTTTCTTGAACACTTTAGTGTCATCCCTTCTCCATCAAAAAGACAAATAATTGATTCATTTTCTCTTGTCCCCTTATCAAGCTCCTCTTCTAGGTTACTGACAAGTTTCTCCTGAGCTCTCCTTACTTTGTTATGATCTATCACCAAGTGAACATCATCAGGTGTTATCAAACCACCGTCAATCCAGGCAGCTGTTGCTATCTCTGCAGTTTCTCTGAGACCAGTGTGGTGTCGCATGCTGGCCAGAGCTATGCTCAGGATATCTTTCCTATTTCGAATCTTATGCCTGGAAGGTTTGGGATCATTATTTTCTGGGTTAGGGACAAAGTCACCATTCTCCTGGTCAGCACTCGGATCAGCCATGGGGAAGTCATTAAACTCTGAATCAGCTTGACTCCAATCATCGGCCTTTTTTACCTCACTCTGGGCCTTCTCAAGTCTCTTTTCCTCGGCAACTCTTCTTCTCTTCTGTCTCTCTGTGGCAGCCTCCTGTCTCTTGGACTCCGGAATATCTTGGCTAGAAATCATGAGAGCCCCTATACTGCCAGTCTTCTCTCTCTGTGCTTTGACAAATGCCAGTTCGATCACAGGAATCTTCAGTTCACGCTTGCAAATACAGGAGATGTGGGCCTCGGATTTACAGTCACGATCGCATCCAAACTCAGGACAGAAGAACAATTGGGCACTTACAGAAATAATTATGTCAAATAACTGGTCCAGTTGCTTGGCAAAGTTGTCCTTAACTGCAAGTTTTCCTCTCCCAAGAGAGATATCTCTTGTCTTTTCCCAACTGGCTAGCAGTCTCTCACTAATCTTCTTCTGACTTGTTATGACTGGAGGCTTGAACTGAGCGTTAGCCAGAGTGTACTGTGCCAAGACAGCTTTGGTCATATCACTGGCAATGTCTTTGTCTGTGTAAGTTCTTTGGTTCTTTTCACTGATTTGCCTGATTAAAACACCGTATCTCAAAGCATCTCTCAATGTAGGCAACTCCGACTTCAGGAGCTCTCTCCCAGACCCAAGATAGTGACTGAGATGGCTGGATTTTTGGTTCCTCGTCCTGACACAAGCATCCATCGCATATATTATCAACTTATAAATGCATCAGAATCTGAAACAGAAAAAAATATTGTTAGTTGGGTTGTTAAAGAATGAAGTCAGAAAGCAATGTTCACTATTTAATTGTAATGCACTAATGCAGCTGTACGTTAGATTTTCGATAAATTTCACGCTAAAATTTACCTAGCAAAAGGTTGCAAAATATTGAAACTGAAATTATTTTCTGTTTATATACACTAAAATCTACCAAAAAAGTGATGGGTCATTAGTTTTAGCTGATCTTCCCTCCTATGACACACCCTAATGTGGTATTGTGAGTCGAGGTAGAGGAGAGCTGATGACCCCAACGATTGTCCCGTAGTCAGCTGGGCACCCAGACGGCTAGATTCACTCAAGAGATCCTTTAATACCCCGCTAAACAGTGACAGGCCTACACTGATCGGTCCAATGGCGACAATCGCCAACCTCAATCATCAACGGCAGTCTCAAACGGCAGTCAATCTCTCGCAGTCAATTTCTCACAGCCAAACTCGCGGTCAAGTGGGTTCTGACGGACACCCTGAAATGAACTCACTGTTAGCTCTTGTTAACTTTATCACTGCCCTATCTAAACCCTGTCTGAGATCGAATGAGACTTACTTGTTATACTGCAATAGTGCAACACAGGTGACTAGGCCACGTGACTATTTCTGTGACGGACGCGCAGGGACGTCTTGCTGGACCGAATGCTTCCACGTGACTGACCTAGCCAGCGTCGCGTCTCTCCAATGCACTAGCTTAGGCTTAAGTGACATATTTCCCGCCTAACTAATAACTCCTTGGGACACCCGTAACATTATTCAGACTGATAAACGATCTATAATAATTCCAAATTCAATAATAGTCCCTTAACTTGATGAATCGCATCATTATTAATTCGGCAAATTATATTTAATATCATATAGGCCTAGTTCCACAACCTCTCACTATGTGCGGGGAGCGCTCTCTTCCCTCAGACGACCTTGAAAGCTCAGTATCGCCAATGGCGCGGTGTTTGAAATTACTCTGAAATTTCTGAATATTACATATATATATATATATATGTAACCGGTCGGAATTTGCTGGACTTTAATTTCTCACTTGACTTGGGGTTTATTAAAATTTAATAGATGGTAAAGGCAGTGGAAGCGCCCCTTTGAGAAAAATCCCGAACCAGCACAAGAACACTTAAATCTACTACACAAAATGAACTGTCCGTGACCCGTGGAAGGATAGCGTCTGTGACTGGGATGAATGAGACACACTGTAAAATTTAGACACTTATATTCCCTCCAACACTACAAACACAATCAAATAATGGTACACCAATATGCGCACCTCTTAACTTAAACTTTAACCACTACTCTGGGGAATTAAAGTTATACATGACATAGAAATTATTAGAAACACAGGCAACAATAAATTTGAAGTATCAAGAAATGTTGCTCGCCCACATGAACAGGCCTTAAGGCTTTCACAAAATAATATCAGTCACTTAGGAAATGGTACTAAAAAATAAGAAATTAAATACTCCACAATGAACAGGCCTTAAGGGTTTTCAACAAAATAATATCAGTCACTGAGGAATGGTAATAAAATATAAGAAATTAAATACTCTACAATGAATAGGCCTTAAGGGCTTTCAACAAAATAATATCAGTCACTGAGGAAATGGTAATAAAATTTAAGAAATTAAATACTCTACAATGAATAGGCCTTAAGGGCACTCAACAAAATTATAGCACCCCAACAGATGCACACTTCCTAACCTAACTTAACCACTACTCTGGGGAACAAGGTTATACCTGAGATCAGAATTATGAAGAACAATTAGATGCATTAAAAGAATCAAATCACAGTATCACTCTGGTTCCACTTAATGGCACAAACATTCAAAAACAATACTATCAAAATTATTTAGGACTATTAAACTACACACGTCAAGATAATATCAGTCTGAGGAATGATGTTAACTACACCCGTAATAAGGGAGGGAAGATGTTCCTCTAGGTATCTCCTAGAGTCCTAGACTCATGGTCTCAGTGTGTGACCATTAATTTACTCAGATAGCCTCAGTGTACCCCCAGTGCGTCCATGGGCAGGAAGGGAGTGAGCCAATCAGACCTTGTGCAGTCGAGAGAAACTTTAGCTTCCCGTTAGCAAGAGGGTTTCACTAAGCTGCTTGGGACATGTGGTGTTGTGCACCGAGTGGTAAGAACTGATCACCCACTGTGGATGCTGGTCCCGTCATTTTAGTTGTCGGAAGCACTCGTTCACTCAAGAGATCCTTTGCTACCCCGCTAAACAGTGACAGGCCTACACTGATCGGTCCAATGGCGACAATCGCCACCCTCAATCATCAACGGCAGTCTCAAACGGCAGTCAATCTCTCGCAGTCAACTCCGGTCAACTCCGGTCAACTCCAGTCAACTCCAATCAACTCCGGTCAACTCTAATCAACTCCAATCAAGTGGGTTCTGACGGAAACCCTGAAATGAACTCACTGTTAGCTCTAGTTTACTTTATCACTGCCCTATCTAACCCTGTCTGAGATCGAATGAGACTTACTTGTTATACTGCAATAGCGCAGCACAGGTGACTAGGCCACGTGACTATTTCTGATGGACGCGCGGAACGTCTTGTCTGTGTGAATGCTCTCCGGGACTGGCCTAGCCAGCGTCGCGTCTCCCCAAGGCGCTAGCTTGGTCCTACGTGATATATTTACCGCCTAACTAATAACTCCTTGGGACACCCGTAACATTATTCAGACTGCTAAACGATCTATAATAATTTCAAATTCAATAATAGTCCCTTAACTTCATGAATCGCATCATTATTAATTCGGTAAATCACATTTAATATCATATAGGCCTAGTTCCGCAGTCTCTCGCTACGAGCAGGCAGCGCTCCCTCCCCTCAGATGACCTTGAACGCTCAGTATCACTCATGGCGGGGCATTTAAAATTACTCTGAAATTTCTGGATATCACAATCGACCCCCCTAAAAAAAAGACAGCACTGTCCTCATGTGCTGAGAAAACATGCATACGACCCCCCTAAAATTTTGTTCTAAGGACTGCACCTCACCCCTTTTGCTAAATGCAGCATTCCCGTCTTCTCTTCTCTCCTTTTCTCTCCCGCTAACACTCGACCCCCTAAAAAAAAAGACAGCACTGCCCTCATGTGCTGAGAGAACAACTTAGAACCCACCTTCAACTCTGTACTATTCCACTCGCAGCTAGCAACTCCATTTCTTCCTAGCCCAACTCAATCCAACCAGAACATCACGCTCCCCTTTTGCCTGGCCCTTAACTAGAGAACCAATGTCAAAATTAATACCAGCCCAAAACAAACATGCTCTCCTTTGGCCTGGCCCTTGAACAAAGAGGAACCAGTGTCAAAAAAATACACAGTCCAAAACAAGCATGCTCTCCTTTTGCCTGGCCCTTGAACTAAGAGGAACCAGTGTCAAAAAAAAAAATACACAGTCCAAAACAAGCATGCTCTCCTTTTGCCTGGCCCTTGAGCTAAGAGGAACCAGTGTCAAAAAAATACTCAGTCCATCTCCAACATGCTCTCCTTTGCCTGGCCCTTGAACTAAGAGGAACCAGTGTCAAAAAAATACTCAGTCCATCTCCAACATGCTCTCCTTTTGCCTGGCCCTTGAGCTAAGAGGAACCAGTGTCAAAAAAATACTCAGTCCACGTCCACGAACCTCATGCCGGCAGACCAACCCTCTGACAATGTACCAGTCCATATTAGTGAGGCCCTGGACATTACAACCGTACTCTCAATCCCGCTCATGACAGCAACTCAATCCCGCTCATGACAGCAACCACTACTCAACGCACATCTCTGACCTAACCATCTCTCCAATCCCCTCTGCCCTACTCACAACTCCTCCAACTCACCCCCTACAACCTGCCTTTTCCCATTACCATGCACCCTAAACTGCAATCGGTCGGCTTCGTCTTGTCTCTCAGCTGGAGGGCTCGATCAACCTCTCTGAACTACTTACGTACCCCTATATTTCCCCCTTGGACCTCACACTTCCTTGACTGCTGGACGTGTGCCTGACATTCACCCCTTGTTTCCTCCCTGAACCGTTGAATGTGTGCCTGAGACTCCCACTTGAACCTGTTTACCTGTGCTTGATAATCCCTCTTTAGGTCTCCGAACTCCTCTCTCAGCTGTACCAAGGTCCCGCGGCCGTCTCTCTTCCTCCTCATACACATCTCTATTGTCAAGCCTAACCAACTCAGTCCGGGCACAAGGATGAGCATCAGTGCGAGTTCAATCCCTACCATTGCTAACCAACACATGATGGCGTTCATTATCCCAACCACAGTACTATCAGTCACGACATTAAAAACTACGCTCTGCTACCATTTGTAACCGGTCGGAATTTGCTGGACTTTAATTTCTCACTTGACTTGGGGTTTATTAAAATTTAATAGATGGTAAAGGCAGTGGAAGCGCCCCTTTGAGAAAAATCCCGAACCAGCACAAGAACACTTAAATCTACTACACAAAATGAACTGTCCGTGACCCGTGGAAGGATAGCGTCTGTGACTGGGATGAATGAGACACACTGTAAAATTTAGACACTTATATTCCCTCCAACACTACAAACACAATCAATAATGGTACACCAATATGCGCACCTCTTAACTTAAACTTTAAACACTACTCTGGGGAAAACTTTAAACACTACTCTGGGGAATAAAAGTTATACATGACATAGAAATTATTAGAAACACAGGCAACAATAAATTTGAAGTATTAAGAAATGTTGCTCGCCCACATGAACAGGCCTTAAGGCTTTCACAAAATAATATCAGTCACTTAGGAAATGGTACTAAAAAATAAGAAATTAAATACTCCACAATGAATAGGCCTTAAGGGTCTTCAACAAAATAATATCAGTCACTGAGGAATGGTAATAAAATTTAAGAAATTAAATACTCTACAATGAATAGGCCTTAAGGGCACTCAACAAAATAATATCAGTCACTGAGGAATGGTAATAAAATTTAAGAAATTAAATATTCTACAATGAATAGGCCTTAAGGGCACTCAACAAAATTATAGCACCCCAACAGATGCACACTTCCTAACCTAACTTAACCACTACTCTGGGGAACAAGGTTATACCTGAGATCAGAATTATGAAGAACAATCAGATGCATTAAAAGAATCAATCACAGTATCACTCTGGTTCCACTTAATGGCACAAACATTCAAAACAATATTATCAAAATTATTTAAGAAATATTAACTACACACGTCAAGATAATATCAGTCTGAGGAGTGGTGTTAACTACACCCGTAATAATGAAGATAAAATGTTCCTCTAGGTATCTCCTAGAGTCCTAGACTCACGGTCTCAGTGTGTGACCATTAATATACTCAGATAGCCTCAGTGTACTCCCAGTGCGTCCATGGGCAGGACGAGAGTGAGCCAATCAGACCTTGTGCAGTTGAGAGAAACTTTAGCTTCCCGTTAGCAAGAGGGTTTCACTAGCTGACCGAGGACACGTGGTGTTGTGCACCGGAGTGGTAAGAACTGATCACCCACTGCCGATGCTGGTCCCGTGTCGTTTTAGTTGTCGGGAGCACTCGTTCACTCAAGAGATCCTTTGCTACCCCGCTAAACAGTGACAGGCCTACACTGATCGGTCCAATGGCGACAATCGCCACCCTCAATCATCAACGGCAGTCAATCTCTCGCAGTCAACTCCGGTCAACTCCAATCAACTCCGGTCAACTCCAATCAACTCCAATCAAGTGGGTTCTGACGGAAACCCTGAAATGAACTCACTGTTAGCTCTAGTTTACTTTATCACTGCCCTATCTAACCCTGTCTGAGATCGAATGAGACTTACTTGTTATACTGCAATAGCGCAGTACAGGTGACTAGGCCACGTGACTATTTCTGATGGACGCGCGGAACGTCTTGTCTGTGTGAATGCTCTCCGGGACTGGGCCTAGCCAGCGTCGCGTCTCCTCAAGGCGTTACCTTAGGTCTACGTGATATATTTACCGCCTAACTAATAACTCCTTGGGACACCCGTAACATTATTCAGACTGCTAAACGATCTATAATAATTTCAAATTCAATAATAGTCCCTTAACTTCATGAATCGCATCATTATTAATTCGGTAAATTACATTTAATATCATATAGGCCTAGTTCCGCAGTCTCTCGCTACGAGCAGGCAGCGCTCCCTCCCCTCAGATGACCTTGAACGCTCAGTATCACTCATGGCGGGGCATTTGAAATTACTCTGAAATTTCTGGATATCACATATATATATATATATATATATATATATATATATATATATATATATATATATATATATATATATATATATATATATATATATATATATATATATATATATATATATATATATATATATATACAGCCAGGTCAACTGTTAAGTTGGCCCAGACCAACCCCTTCCCCTGAACCCTCCTCCCCACCGGAATATCAACAAGTTCTCGCCAGAAGTTACAATTTCATTTAGGAAAGGAATGGAACCACTGTTAAACAGTGGTGAACAGTGCTTAAGTCAGTGAGAACAACTCAACAGTAACAGTCGTACCCAAGTTAACCTTCACACAGTGAGGTCCCAGGTACCCAGTGATAACGGCCCGTGAGACCCAACAACAACCAGCGATGTCTTAATCCGTCTACGATAGGAAGGCCTGGGACCAAACCTCACTCATATAACACCATCTGTGAAGGAATTATTACACCACGTGAGGCCCCCTCATAACACCATCTGTGAAGGAATTACTACACCACGTCAGATACCTAATAACACCATCTGTGAGGGAATTACTATACCACGTGAGGACCCTCATAACACCATCTGTGAGGTAATTACACCACGTGAGGTCCCCCATAACACCATCTGTGAGGGAATTACTGCACCACGTGGTCCCTCATAACACCATCTGTGAGGGAATTACTACACCACGTCAGGTCCCTCATAACACCATCTGAGGGAACTACTACATCACGTGAGGTCCCTCCTAACACCATCTGGGAGGGAGTTACTACACTACGTGTTTGCTGTTCAACACGTACAATCCTACATTAATCTGTATTTTCACTGTATGTTCCTTTACCTCTCTCTAATGAAGGCTTCTGTTAAACCTCCAATGTATGTAATAAGTCATTTATGTCCAATGTATATTTTCAGCCTTCGGGCTGCAGAACTTTTTCAATAAACCGTTAATTATTATTATTATTATTATTATTAATATTATTATTACATTCAAAGTCCAGGGTCAAGTCTATCATAAAGCAGGATCCCTCTTACCACTGGAAGATGAGAAGGCAAAGTTCCTTCAAATCTACTTCATGGGAGATCATGAAAAGCAGACTGCTATCAGATGTGGCAATATTCAAGGTGTCAGACATGACATTGTCCTATCTATCCAAGAAATGCTGCATGAGCGGAACACGTATGTACAGTCATTTAAAAATGCCCTGGAAAACATGTCTTCTGACGAGTACAAAGTCAGTATCAAAGCAGACACGACCCCTAAGGGAGAACATGAAAGAAGATTCAATGCTCCTGTAGTTGATGAAGTAGCCATCCTGATTGTCGGTCAAGAGTTTGAGAAACGAGACATCATACTCAAAATGAGAGACGAGTCGCTCACAAGAAGAACATGATGCCACATGTACTGGAAGCTACAATACTGACAGGAAAAGCTAAAGGAGAGGACGTTTTTATACCAAGGATACCTCTCATCACCACTGACCTGCCATTTGAGTTCAAGCGACTTCAGTTCCCGGTTAAAGTGAGCTTTGCCAAGACCATCTACAAAAGCCAGGGACAGTCCCTAAAGATGGTTGGCCTAAACCTGGTGTTTCCTTGCTTCTCTCATGGACAGTTCTATGTTGGATGCTCCAGAGTGGGAACTGGCAAAAATCTGTACATACTTGCAACTAATGGCAAAACCAAAAATGTGGTCTACCTTAATGCACTACAGTGAGGCAATGTGGAGCCTCCCGGAAGGTGGCGTCCTACCGTGGCCTAGCGAAAGAGCCGCCCGGAGGGCGACGATTCCGCTAGTTTTTTTAATAAATATTTGTTTCTTTTAGTTTTCAATAGGACATCGACTTACTTTATCATGAGTCTTGTTTGGTGTTGTGTATTGCCATTGTCGTGTAAGTGTGGAACATGTGGGACAGAAGTAGTGTTCTTCTTTAATGGTTTTATCAAGAGGAAAAATGAGAAGAAGAAAGAAGAAGACGTGTTTGACTCAGAGGACAGGCAACATTATTTACCTCCGCCTCTCTGACTGCACTAAGGTATATGAAATAGTGCAAAGGAGTTTAATCTTGTAAAATGTACACTTGTCACATAAGACTGTCTAATAAAAACGAATGGACTGAATATATTAAAGACCAGAATTTTACAGTTACTAAAAACCAGGTTTATACAGACATTCTCGCAAAGGATTGTGGGTCGTCCACCAAGACCCAACACAAGAAAATAATGAAAGTCGTGACGCGCAACACAATTGCACACCTCAAGGTCACTTAAAGAAATATATATATATATATATATATATATATATATATATATATATATATATATATATATATATATATATATATATATATATATATATATATATATATATATATATATATATATATATATATTTCATGTAGATCCTAATGGCTGTGAATAAATAAATCTTTCAAGAACATCTTCGGTGCCTCTGAAGATGTCTTGATTAAAGACGAAAGCTAAGGTGCTCTGTTGTTTCCCTTTTCCCCGTGTGATTTTATCAATATATATATATATATATATATATATATATATATATATATATATATATATATATATATATATATATATATATATATATATATATATATATATATATATATTCAGAAATTTTGGTGTGATATTTAGCCACATGGGAAGTCACAACAACGCTACCCAAGCCTCGTGGCGAGTCAAATAAGCACAAGCAACGCCTCCCCCAAGCGGGTGGAAGCATCTTGAACTAGGCCTATTAAGGCTTATTAAAATTAAATGTACTTTATCTTATTAATATAGACAGTGATAACGGTGGAGAATTCAACCTGAAGGGATTTGATTGGCAACGCATCGACAACATTTTAGGATCTTTTAGTATTACTCCAAGACCACAGAATAGAGGGGCTATAATAAAAACTTATAAAAGAGGCTGGACCAACAGAATCCAAGATAAAGAAACCAAACACCTATTATAAACGTCACATACAATATGAGGAGGATGACACATACACACAAAAACTCGAAGAATGTGTTCTTGTAACATTTATTAGTCCTGAAGAAGGACTTAAGGTAAAATCGCGCCTGTATGCCTCTGTTAAAACATCAACCTCCTTAACTACAGCAACCGCAGCCGTATCATCAATAATTATAATGGTACCCCATTGTATTGGGTCGTGGCCAAGGTATCCCAAAGCAAATCCAAGCCGAGTCTCCCTATGAGCTTGTGTTAATTTCGTTTTTTTTTGCTTGAACGTAGCAGTTTATACCGCTCTTGTGGAGACGGTTTCTACTCTTTTGAGGATGACAGGGGAGCATGAGTTCTCTGGTGAGGTCGATTACTCTGTTCGTAGGTGTTTTGTCTACTGCAGCCAGCAAACGGGCATCTTCGTCTTGTGTGGTTACCCGGGGTCTGCCGCTCCTTGGTCTTGTCGTCACAGAACCCTCCTCCTGCCACCTAGTGATCCACCTCTGCACTGTTTTCTTAGAGACACCCTTGGCATCAGCAACGTCGGCAAGTGCCATGTCACCCTGCCACAGCCCGATTATTCTGCCCTTGTCAGCTAAAATCGCAGGTGCATTAGCCCTCCCCGTGGCCATATCTGAGGAAAGAATGTGCGTTTTTTTTTTTTTTTTTTTGGCCCCCCCCCTACATCCTTGTGTAAGGTGAAGCGCAGAAGCGTTTACAGCGCCCAACAGCGAAGCATGCTAAGTTCATGCTTGCCTTTATGTCTCACGAGTTAAGAGCGTAGAAGCCTGAAGAGTTAAGGGCGTAGAAGCCTGATGAGTCAGTGGTTTATGTCATGAAGTTATTGGAAGCTCCAACAACTTTCCCTGAATACGAATTCGCAACTTTTCGATTTACACCAGGTACCTACTTTACTGCTAGGTGAACAGGGACTAATGGGGGCTAGGAAGTAAGTCCAAACAACTTCCACCGGCCCGGGAAAGAATGTGCGTTATAAAATAAGTTTCGTTTTATATTAACATGTGTATAATATTACCTGTAGGCTTTAAATAAGAACATCACCAGACAAGAAAACAATATACGGAGACCTGCAAGGTGCAGCATAGAATATATATATATATATATATATATATATATATATATATATATATATATATATATATATATATATATATATATATATATATATATATGTGTGTGTGTGTGTGTGTGTGTGTGTGTGTCAATTCTATAACATTATATCACATTCAGTAAACAGGTTAATTAATATTTTGCACGGAACATAACTCAAAATATCAGCGAACATATACGATAATTTACGGTAGTTGTGTGAGTCATATCTTACCTTTCGCTGTCCATACGTCGACGTACATCTGTGCGTTTGTAGAGTGCGTTCGTCAATGCCTCAGCTCATACCTGTGGGTGATATATACACCCACCTTCCGACACCCCACCTCACATTACCACCATATTACTGGTAACATGGTCTGTATATCCTGTTTTGTTAGGAGAGTTAACATACAGTAAAAACACAGAGCTCTGTCTTTTATTCCGATGTTAATTACGTGATAAGTTCTCCACTCCCTCCTTCCCAGTGGAGGGATTGTGGTAGGACGGTGGGCAGGGGGGCGGGGTAGCACTTTGTCATTGCTGCTAACGCTTCTTACATGTTATAGGCTTGTTTTATGTTGACGATACATTTCAAAATATATTACAGATGTTACATCATGTGTAATATCACAATTGGCTCCTTTACGTATGGTCCTCGTCAACCCATACCCCAACTCACAGTTATCAACCTTCCCAAACTATCCCTGCTGCTTCGACCTACCTGCTCGAATATTTACGGGGTTCGGAACGCAGACACGACTTTTTTGGCTGACTCTACTTCATAAGACGCACACTCCCATATACTTTATAAGACGCACTCTCCCATATGCCAGGGTCAATAGGCAGTGGGATTTAGTTAACCCTCAAACTCTGATATTACTCTCATGGATCCTAATGGTGACAGTGATAACGGTGGAGAATTCAACCTGAAGGGATTTGATTGGCAACGCATCGACAATATTTTAGGATCTTTTAATATTACTCCACGACCACAGATTAGAGGGGCTATAAGAAAAAGTAAAAAAGAGGCTGGACCAACAGAATCCAAGATTAAGAAAACAAAAACCTATTTATAAACATCACATACAATATGAGGAGGATGACACATACACACATAAACTCTGTTAAAACATCAACCTCTGTAAGGGCGGAAACGATCTTCCTGCTCGTTACCGCTGCTAACTCTCTCGTTTGCTGGTGCGACCAACACTTGGGGGGGGTTGGACAGAGGTGAGAACGGCAGCGGCTACCTGTGTCACCGGCAGATTCACCCCAGCCGCCATACAGTCTCTATCTAGCTACCCCGCTGTTCGTCAAATTCTGGCTTTGATCTCATCAAAGGCTCGGGACTCGTGGGCTGTGTCCCCAGACCTTCACCTATCGACTGTCAATCCTCTGTACCCCATACCACGACCGTCAGTTCATCTCCTCCGTCTGTGCCCTGGTGTTCTCCTGCCATATCAAGACATCGGCCGCTGTCGCTCGAGTGAGGAGTTGAAAGGACCATACCCATGAGAGTGGATCACTGCGTTCCAGAACCTTCCCCCAGGGCCGCTGCCTTAGGAAATATCTGTTCATTGTTTGATTCTATGGTTGTTTGATTCCATTAATTGCTGACTCCCCTTTATTGTTCGATTCTATC
>NW_024723391.1:0-7500 GCF_018991925.1 Homarus americanus
GCCCATCTAGACACGTGGTCTGAAATACATCAAGTGTTAATTCCCACCTCAGTCAGACCAGCATTAATTGCCCTTGCCCATGATGGTATTTCAGGACATTTGGGAATCCTGAAAACATATAAAAAGCTCCTCCAACACTATTATTGGCCTGGACTTAGGAAGGATGTGTCAAAATACCTAAAATCTTGTCATATTTGTCAAATGGTAGGAAAACCAAATGAAAGTATACCAGCAGCTCCCATTAAGCCCATCCCAGTATTTTCTACACCATTTGAAAAGATTGTTGTGGATTGTGTGGGCCCATTACCAAAGACTAAGAAGGGAAATCAATTCCTGCTCACAGTTATGGATACCAGTACACGTTATCCTGAGGCTTTTCCCCTTAAAAGCATCACTTCAAAAAACGTAATCAAACATCTTTTGCACCTTTTCACTTCAGTGGGCATTCCTAAAGAGATCCAATCCGATCAGGGCACCAATTTTACGAGCAATCTTTTCAAACAGGTGATGAAAGACCTCAGTGTGGACCATTGTACATCAATGCTCAAAAAATACTGTATAGAACACCAAAAGGAATGGGATGAAAGCATAGACTTATTACTCTTTGCCATCAGGGAATGTCCCCAGGAGTCATTGGGTTTCTCCCCGTTCGAGTTACTATATGGGAGACAAATAAGGGACCCTTAAAATAGTAAAGGAGCAGTGGTTTGACACTCCATCTATTAAGCTCGCAACAGTTTCCCAATACATTGACACTTTAAGGGACAAATTAACTGAAGTCCGAACCATTGCTCAGTCAAACTTAAAAAGTCCAAGAAAAATGGTGAAGTCCCAACCTAAATTAGTTAAAAGATCATTTTCTCCAGGTGACAAAGTGTTACTCTTTCTACCCATTCCAGGCTCTCCCTTAAAAGCAAGTTTACTGGTCCCTATATAGTTGCTAATAAACTATCTCCTCTCAACTATATAGTCCATACTCCTGATCGCAGAAAAGATTCACAACTTGTTCACATTAATCTCATGAAACTTTACCATTCCAGGCAGTCAGAGGAAGACATCCCAGAGGCTATAAGTCAACCTGTATTGCATACGGTTTTGTCAGGGCCGGAGCCGGAGACAGATGACATGGACCTATGGAGAATTTAGACTTCCCTCTACCTAAAGAAACCCTACTAATCACATACTCAACAACTTGATGAGTATTTTTCTGTTCTGAATCCATCTCAAGCAAAAGATCTCACTAAGTTATTATCAACATTTCCTAAAGTCACATCAGACCTCCCAGGGTTTTGCAATATACTTAAACATGATATTAAGCTAATCTCGGATGATGTACAACCCATTAGGCAATCAGCCTATCGACTAAATCCACAAAAAAAAGAGATTATGAAAAAGGAGGTAGATTTTTGTTAAAACATAACTTAGCTGAGCCTAGTACCTCCCCTGGGCTTCACCTTGCCTTCTCATTCCAAAACCCGATGGCACTTTTCGTTTCTGTACCGATTATCGTAAAGTGAACCAGGTCACTGTCTCAGACTCCTACCCTTTACCTTTGATTGAAGATATAATAGACAGCATAGGCTGTGCCAAATTTATCAGTACGGTGGACTTATTGAAAGGATATTATCAAGTGGGACTCACGGATAGGGCCAAAATAATCTCGGCATTTATAACTCCATTTGGTCTTTTTCAATATTTGGTTATGGCGTTTGGCTTTTCTAATGCTCCGGCCACATTCCAGAGGGCCATCAACTTCCTAATTCAGGACCTAGGTGGGACGTTCGCCTACCTGGATGACCTGGTGGTGGTGTCGGACAGCTGGGACGAACATCTGGTGCGTTTGGAGATACTGTTTGCACGACTGCAAGAGACTGGATTCACCATAAACCTGGCTAAATCTGCTTTTGGCCGGGCCTCAGTGACTTACCTGGGACATATCGTTGGGCATGGTATGGTGAGAGACCCAAGGACGCAAACGTTAGAACCATCTTGTCCTTCCCCACTCCAAGGACGAGGAAGGAACTCATGCGCTTCCTGGGATGTGCGGCTACTACCGTCGGTTCTGCAGTAACTTCTCCAGCGTGGCGGACCCTCACAGACCTTACCAGTTCTGCGGTCCCTTACATCTGGAACCAGAGGTGCGACCAGTCTTTCCACCGCCTCAAAGCCTTCCTTGCCTCCAAGCCTGACTACACCTCGCCCTTCCATCTGCAAATCGACGCTAGTGGTGTCGGAGTGGGGGCTGTGCTCCTACAACCCGACCCAACCACTGATGTTCTTCACCCTGTGGCATATTACTCCGCCAAGTTGAAAAACATCAGACCAACTACTCGACCATAGAGAAGGAGGCCTTGGCTCTGGTGTTGGCAATAAAGAAGTTTGAATGTTACCTCCAGTCTTGCCCACAAACAACCCTAGTCTTCACCGACCATAACCCACTCACGTTCATCCAAACCAACAAGACCTCCAACCAGCGAATCCTCCGCTGGGCTCTCCTCACCCAGCCCTATAACCTGATTGCAGACTCCTTATCCCGAGCTCCAGTGGAAATGCAGCAGCTACTCTCCAGACGCACCAGGTGATCACCTCCGCCGCGCTACGGAGGTCTTTGGAGGGGTGTGTTACGAACCCTCCACCCAGCACTACGAAGCACGCCATCTATTGTCCTGATCTACCTACCCAGCACCACGAGCAACGCCATCTAGGGACGAGACACGAGTATGACTCGTCTTAGTTACCACCCGAGGTTTCCCTTCTCCCTATCCTGGTTGTTGCGTCACCTCCAATTCGAGGAGAGAGCGGCTCTGGGAAGTGACCACAGGATCATCTATCCTCTAAACCTACGTACGTGCAGTGACTACCTACCGTCTTCTACAATACTCAGCCTTACTCGTCAGCCATCTCAGCTCCTCACTTAAGTACTAGTATCTCTTGTATTAATTTCCACGTCCACTTGCTTCGAGATTGTTTTATGTTTATTAATATGTATATACTGTTAATGTTTAGGTTAAGTTTGGTTAAGGGTAATTTATAAGCTGAATATTTTGTTAAGGGATTTATGGTACTTATTATATACAACGAAAACTCGCATCCTTTCTACCCTTTTATAGTCCGATTGTCTTTGTTTTTTATTGTTGTTACCTGTTGGGATCTGGGTAGACGTATAACTATATTCTAAATCCCCAACTCGTAACATATAGCCATCTGTTACTGCCGTGTCTTTCCATATACCTGTTTATTTCATTGTAATAGGTCTGGATTAATTTAACTTCTTCTGGTAGTCTGTTGTTGGGTAAATGTTCTAAAGTGTGAAGTAGGAGTGTGTTTGGTTATAGATGTTTTATTGCTGAGTGCAGTCTGTCCATTTCTGAGTCTATATCTTCTGTTGTTTTCCCTTGTAGGTTAATCGAGTGGTGATTACTTAAGTCGTCTTTGAAGCTGTCCCAGTCTGTTTTACTCATTTTCAGTCTCTTTTTTATTGGTATCTGTATGGGGCTTGTTGACAGTGTTAGTATAATTGGCAGATGGTCACTGCCTGTATTATATGGTAATTGAAAAAGGCTTTGTTGTTGGTAAAAATTTTGTCTGGTGTCGATTGTGTATTGTGATTTCTCCAGGTTGGAAAGTTAGGACCCAGATGATTGATTTTCCCTAAATTTATTAATTGATTAAGGGCATTTCCCACGACGTTATTATTTGTATTGTCAAAAATCCTATGTCTGGCGTTAAAGTCTCCTAAGATGTACATCGGATGACTATTGTTAGCCAATTTTAATAGGTCTTCTATAGGTAAGTAGTAGCAATAATTACGTCTCCTTGAGTTGTATTTATTTTTATTGCTAGAAATTCATCCTGGAAGTCATCAATTAGTTTAAATTTTAAGTTTCTTTTAACCGCTATCGCTACTCCGTCATTTTCTCGCCCGATTTATTTCTTTGGTTTACATAATAGTTAAAGAGTTTTATGTTGTTGTTTTCTGTCTCACCGTGACTGTTTATTAGTATAATGTCAGGGTCAATTTCGCGATATATATTACTTAGGTTAATTCTCTCGGTCTTCCAGTTTCTTACGTTGTGTTGTATTATTCTTAAAGTTCTTACTGTTTGTCTATTGTCCATTATTTCTTATGGAGTGGAGACCTATCATCCTGTTTCCCGCTTCTGACTCTTCTATACTCTGACGGGTCTACTATTTTAAAGTCTTTGGCCGTAATCTTTAGTTTGTCCGTAGTAATTAGTGACCAGACATAATCTTCACTTAGGGATTTTTCTTGATATGTCCACTTGTATATCCCTCCTTCACAGTTTTTTACTATTGTCCCTCCTGTTGGTCTCGATGTTTGGATTCCATGTTTTGTTGTAGTGATAACTTTTAATCCAATTTCTTCAGCAGATTCAGGTTGTATATTGTGATCAGTTTCCATCTTATCTTCTCTCCTCCTACTCCTTTGTCTGTCCTTTTGTTATTTCTATCTTCTCTTTGTCACTTCTAGTCATTTGTCTGGGATCTCTATCAGTCGCTTGTGTTCCTTGTGTATCAGCTGTTGCTCCTTGCTCAAACCTTTGTTCGTCTTGATGTAGTCTTTCTCTCAGTTCGCTTGCATATTTTGTCTGAAATAGTTTTTCGGATTGTGGATTCTCTGGAAATATCATCTCTGATTATTTCAAGTTTTAAACTTATTTTTTCCTTAATTCCTCATTACATATGATTGGGTGCAACGATATTTGTGCAAATATTGCATGGATGGCACCTAATCATTACCTTATCATGTATTGGCCATGGGTTTAATATAGTTCTAATTATGAGCCTCTTGGATAACTCTCTTTATATTTCGACGTATGTCGTATCCTTCTTGTCTTGTTCCTTTTCCTTGTTTTGCTTGTACTTTATCATGTGTTTTTATTGGGCATGCCGTACTAACGACCTATGTATACATTCCCGTTTCTCTTACAGTTGAGACAGCCAACATGTGTATTCTTACATTCAGTGTAGGTATGGTCGTCGCCTGCACAATCTGAGCAGTACTTTTTTTCTTTTCCGGACAGTCTCTCGTTGTGTGTTCTTCATATTTGTAGCAGGAGAAGCAAGTTTGCAGACTGATGAATGTCTCCTTCTTTATTTGATGTGGTGTGACTGACATGTTGAATATTAGAAAGCCCTGTTGTAAAACTTTCTCAGCCATTGACACTTCTTCAAACATGAGTATAGTCCTTTATCTTAATGACTTCTTCAATCTTCATCCACCTATTTTGGCGTTCCAGTTCTTCTTTCAGGTCTTCCTCACGATCTCTTGATCGACTTGACGAACAAAAACTGATCTTTTTGCTTTTTGTTCTGGTGGCATGACAACAATAAGGCCTTCATTGTAAAATATATCTCTTGCTTCTTTTGAAAGGATTTTATCTGAATCAAAGTCATCTTTACAGATTACTTTAAAACCTTCATTGGTGCTGAATATTCTAGTTAGTGGACTTGCAGTTTGTTGTAAGTGATTTCTGCCACTTTTCCCCTTCCAATAGAGTGTCCCTTATCTCTATGTTTTATTCTAATGCTAGTTGTCATCTTCTTGATTACATCTAATCCTACCTATAACACAGGGCTCCTGCCTGGGAGCAGTGACCCTGCCCCCCTCTTGGACGGGCGTCGGGCTCTGCACCCAGGTTACCTGTGACTATAGTAATATCTAAAAAGTTGCCACCTACCGGTGACCCCGACAAGGGGTGCCCTGCACTATCACAGGTTCCCTTGCCGGATCGACCGTATCAAAGAACGGAGTGCATGAGGGGGATGAAAAAAGGAAAGAAGAGGACTTAGAGAGTAGAAACAGCCTACCTACCACGCCACGTTCGGTCAGCCAATCAGAGCACCGCAGTAAACGTGCATGTATCACGCCACCGTGGGGCACCACTGATTGGCCAATCCAGGACGTAGACGCACGGGTAGTAGTCAAAATTTGGGTAGGCCAAATATTTGTTTTTTCCAAAGTTGGAATTTCCCGTACAATCTGATGGTAATTACACCGTCACTATGTTGAGTAAGTACAATCACTAGGATTGAGTGTCTTATCACAACAAAGTTGCAGACTCAAACATGCAGCAAAAGAATCAGGTCTTCGCAGCTCCGTGTCTATTTTTACTTAGGCTAGCATACCTAAGTTAAAGCAAACTCCTTGCCAATACAAGAAGGAAGAGGATTTCTTATAGTCTAATAAACAATTCATCATGACCAAATACAGTATCTAACACAGGGGGTCCGGGGGCGCAAATAACCATTTGATTGCATTATCTCTGAGAATAGTTAGCAATTATCCATTTGATTGCATTATCCCAGGTTAAGGGGGTTGTGTGTGGTTCCATATCACCAGATTTATTAAAAACTCTACGTCAGGCTAAACAGTTTAGGCTAGATAGTGGTGGCTGCTTGGATTATTTCTTTGTCTCTTATTGACTTCGGGTGGCTAACCTCTATAAAATTGAGGACACCAATAGACTTTTTACTAAGGGTTAGGTTAAACAGACACTTTTGCTGTAATGGGGGATTTCGCCATCGGGGAGCGTGACGAAACCTCCGGCGAAAGTAGTGGTTAGGTTAGGCGGCCCGGTAGTGGTTGGTTAGTTGCCTGTATTATTATTATTCTATAAAATTTAAGGTCCCCCGTTAGACTTTACCACGGTCAGGCTAGATAGTGGTGGCTGCTTGGATTATTTCTTTGTCTCTTATTGACTTCGGGTGGCTAACCTCTATAAAATTGAGGACACCAATAGACTTTGTACTAAGGTTAGGTTAAACAGACACTTTTGCTGTAATGGAGGATTTCGCCATCGGGGAGCGTGACGAAACCTCCGGCGAAAGTAGTGGTTAGGTTAGGCAGCCCGGTAGTGGTTGGTTAGTTGCCTGTATTATTATTATTATATAAAATTTAAGGTCCCCCGTTAGACTTTACCACGGTCAGGCTAAACAGTTTAGGCTGCTTGGATTATTTCCTTGTCTCTTATTGACTTCGGGTGGCTAACCTCTATAAAATTGAGGACACCAATAGACTTTGTACTAAGGTTAGGTTAAACAGACACTTTTGCTGTAATGGAGGATTTCGCCATCGGGGAGCGTGACGAAACCTCCGGCGAAAGTAGTGGTTAGGTTAGGCGGCCCGGTAGTGGTTAGGTAGTTGCCTGTATTATTATTATTATATAAAATTTAAGGTCCCCCGTTAGACTTTACCACGGTCAGGCTAAACAGTTTAGGCTGCTTGGATTATTTCTTTGTCTCTTATTGACTTCGGGTGGCTAACCTCTATAAAATTGAGGACACCAATAGACCTTGTACTAAGGTTAGGTTAAACAGACACTTTTGCTGTAATGGAGGATTTCGCCATCGGGGAGCGTGACGAAACCTCCGGCGAAAGTAGTGGTTAGGTTAGGCGGCCCGGTAGTGGTTAGTTAGTTGCCTGTATTATTATTATTCTATAAAATTTAAGGTCCCCCGTTAGACTTTACCACGGTC
>NW_024723391.1:12500-17695 GCF_018991925.1 Homarus americanus
AATCCCTGTTGGTTTCTTTTCCTCCGCTTATTAATATGCTTAAATTTGGCGGGTAGCTCTCTCCTACTACGAGGTCGATCGTGGTCTCATCATCCTTAGGGGGAACAAGTTCCCCAACCACGAAGCGGAAGACGCTCTGCCACCGACTTTCTTCACCACCGACATTACCAGGCAGGAAGGTTTGAGGGGCTTGTCGCGGGGGTACCAGCAGCCATGGCGCCGGCACTCCCACCCCTGACTCCGTTCCTTCTCATTGAGTGGTAAATAGCCAATAGGAAAAGTGTTCCAGCAGAACATCTCTCGCAGAGTCATATACACACACAGTTTTAATGCATATACGCTCGTGTTCCGCCCTTACTCGGCCGCACCTTTGCCGCTTAAACTTTGACCTCTTTCCCCGTTCCCGCATGCCACAGCAGTGGCACTTGTTTATCCGGAGAAAGAGAGCGAGAGTCGCAGTATTAATTGGCGTGGGCGGCCTTTCCGGCTGCAGAACTAGTGCTCTAGCCCGGCGAGCGCCGTTATGAGGCGCAACACCGTCTTTAACGCGTTTAGAGAGAACTCCCCCTGCCTCCCTCCCAGTCATGAGATAGACGTGGACTCGTGGCGAACTCTCAAAGAGAACGCCCACACCGCGTCTGACCGTGGGAGAGGGTGGAGGAGCGCGTGAGGAAGAGCACGGCGTCACCCAAGCATTCTCATCTCTCTGCCTGCACCACTACATGGTAGACTGCGGGCCCAGGCGCACTCATCAATTTAGGTTCCACTGCAATGCATGCCAAGCACTCTTTTCGAGGTGATAGACGAAATTCCAGCGGGGCTTACTTAAAAGATATCCGACCCGGTTTCGTTTCCTCTTCGTGGGATGGAGTGCCTCTTAGAACATGTGCAGCATCAGCCATGAGCGGCCGACGGCCATTCGTGTCTCTGTGGACAGCAGGCAAAAGAGCGCCGCCTCCAGTTATTTGCGAGAGCGACAACTGTCGCTTTGTTGTGGTTGAATGTGGGTGCGCCAAGTCCATGGACTTGCTAGTGATAGGCTTGCTTGTTTTTAAGGGCACGCCTCGCGCAAGGCGCGGGCGATTAAACCCCAAGGCGGAAGCTCGGTTCGGGTTACCCTCGTGTCAGGGAGACAGTCAGCAGGCACCGAACTCGCAGCAACCGATGGATGTATATTTCCGACCCTCGTAGAGGAGTGGCGGCGACAAGCTCATATGGCTGCCGCCGCCGCAATATGCGTTCAACTTGTCGATGTATCTGGTATTCTTGCGATTCACATACCGACACGCAGTTTGCTGCGGTCTTCATCGACCCACGAGCGGAGTGATCCCCCGTTAAGAGTTGTGTATTTGCCATTTGGTCTTTTTGCGACTAACCATCACAGGTCGAGTCTCAATGAAAGGGTTTGACAGACATAGCCCAAGTTTGTGGTTTGGGTTTGGCCGGACGGCTTGTTGTTGTTTTTTGACACTTGAATTTCACTCTTTTTGGGTCAAGAGGCTTATTCGCCGGTAGTAAGGAACGGACGGGCAGCCGTCCAAAGCCCCGTCCGTCCTCCTCCTCCGGTCTTGGCGCTCTCGCCCGAGTGTGGTCCACCTACAGCGTGGTGGTACCTATTTTTGGTGCGGGGGCCGGGATTGTCCTCTTTCGCTGCTGGAGTTGCCAGAGCAGAGCCCGAGACCGCCCAAATCAGGAGAGAAGTAGTAGTAGTTTTAAGAGCGCCCCGTTCTCTTTCTCTCTGTTAATGATCCTTCCGCAGGTTCACCTACGGAAACCTTGTTACGACTTTTACTTCCTCTAAATGATCAAGTTTGGACATCTTTCCGTCAGCTCGAGGCGACGACCCCAGAAAACCCTCGCGGGCAACGGGGCCGACAATCCAAGAGCGCCAGTCCGAAGGCCTCACTAAATCATTCAATCGGTAGTAGCGACGGGCGGTGTGTACAAAGGGCAGGGACGTAGTCAGAGCAAGCTGATGACTTGCACTTACTGGGAATTCCTCGTTCATGGGAAACAATTGCAAGCCCCAATCCCTATCAAGAAAGGCTTTGAACGGGTTACCCGCTCCTCTCGGAGGGGGAAAACTCGTTGATCCCTTCAGTGTAGCGCGCGTGCGGCCCAGAACATCTAAGGGCATCACAGACCTGTTATTGCTCAATCTCGTGCGGCTAGAATTGCCGCTTATCCCTCTAAGAAGAAGTTGCGAACTGGACACCATTTTCTGGAGATCCGTCGACTACTTAGTAGGCCAGAGTCTCGTTCGTTATCGGAATTAACCAGACAAATCGCTCCACCAACTAAGAACGGCCATGCACCACCACCCACCGAATCGAGAAAGAGCTCTCAATCTGTCAATCCTTCCGGTGTCTGGGCCTGGTGAGGTTTTCCGTGTTGAGTCAAATTAAGCCGCAGGCTCCACTCCTGGTGGTGCCCTTCCGTCAATTCCTTTAAGTTTCAGCTTTGCAGCCATACTTCCCCCGGAACCCAAAGACTTTGGTTTCCCGGAAGCTGCCACGCCGGGTCATGGGAATAACGCCGGCGGATCGCTAGTTGGCATCGTTTATGGTTAGAACTAGGGCATTTATCTGATCGCCTTCCGAACCTCTAACTTTCGTTCTTGATTAATGAAAACATCGCCAGCAATGCTTTCGCAATGGTTCGTCTTACCGCAGCCCGGTCAAGAAATTTCACCTCTAGCGTCGCTTAATCACGAATACCCCGCCTGTTCGATTGATCATTACCTCCTGGTTCGAAACCAACAAAATAGAACCGAGGTCTATTCCATTATTCCATGCATCACCATTCGGGCCATTTCAAATAGCCTGCTCAAGGCACTCTAATTTTTCAAAGTAAACTCGGCCACTCGGGACACTCGACAAAGAGCATCCGTGCGAGCCGGCCAGGCGGCTTTGTTCGGGCGTGACAGTAAACACCGGGCGGTGCACACGTCGATCGAACTGAGATCAACTACGAGCTTTTAACGCAACAACTTTAATATATACGCTATTGGGCTGGAATTACCGCGGCTGCTGGCACCAGACTTGCCCTCCAATGGATACTCGTTAAAGGATTTAAAGTGTACTCATTCCGATTGCGAGGCCTCGGATGAGACTCATATCGTTATTTTTCGTCACTACCTCCCCGTGCCGGGAGTGGGTAATTTGCGTGCCTGCTGCCTTCCTTAGATGTGGTAGCCGTTTCTCAGGCTCCCTCTCCGGAATCGAACCCTGATTCCCCGTTACCCGTTATAGCCATTGTAGGCGCATAACCTACAATCGAAAGCTGATAAGGCAGACACTTGAAAGAAGCGGCGCCGGTGCGGAGACCGTGCGCTCAGCCCGAAGTTATTCAGATTCACCACAGGTGGGTTACGGACCGGGGGCCGACCAGTTTTGAACTAATAAAAGCGCTCTTCCCTTGCGGTCAGAGACCAATTGCATGTATTAGCTCTAGAATTGCCACAGTTATCCAAGTAAGTGGGTTTACAGATCCAATGAAACATAGCTGATTTAATGAGCCATTCGCAGTTTCGCCTTAAATCGGCTTGTACTTACACATGCATGGCTTAATCTTTGAGACAAGCATATGACTACTGGCAGGATCAACCAGGTAGCTGCTGCTGTTGGCGGCGCCTATCACGGCGGCCAAAATAGTGAGATTGAGAGAGGCAGAAGACATTGGGCGAGGGACCGCACGTTGGCCTTAGAGAAATAGCAAACCAGATGATCAGATCTAACTGCACCTTCTCTTGCTATCCTCGGCGCCGGCAGCGCCACCGTGTGTGCCAATCTCCTCCCTTATCCGCTCCTCTTTGCCCCAGCTCCAGCGAGGCAGCCGACATTGGGCGAGGGACCGCACGTTGGCGAATCTCCTCCCTTATCCGCTCCTCTTCTCTTTGCCCCAGCGAGGCAGAAGACATTGGGCGAGGGACCGCACGTTGGCCTTAGAGAAATAGCAAACCAGATGATCAGATCAAACTGCACCTTCTCTCGCTATCCTCGGCGCCGGCAGCGCCACCGTGTGTGCCAATCTACTCCCTTATCCTCTCCTCTTCTCTTTGCCCCAGCGAGGCAGCCGACATTGGGCGAGGGACCGCACGTTGGCCTTAGAGAAATAGCAAACCAGATGATCAGATCAAACTGCACCTTCTCTCGCTATCCTCGGCGCCGGCAGCGCCACCGTGTGTGCCAATCTCCTCCCTTATCCGCTCCTCTCCTCTTTACCCAGCTCCAGCGAGGCAGCCGACATTGGGCGAGGGACCGCACGTTGGCCAATCTCCTCCCTTATCCGCTCCTCTTCTCTTCTCTTTGCCCCAGCGAGGCATAAGACCTTGGCCCATCTCCTCCTCTCTCTCTTTCTCTTACTGTTTGTGGGGACGTGGGCTCATGAGCGCCATCGTCGCCCAATATTGGTTAGGTTGTGTATTTCACAGGTGGGAACCGCCATCATCGTTGTTAGGTGATGGGGTAACCCAACGTGTGCTTTGACGAGTTTTGGCTGCTAAACTCTCTTTTTAGTATACTCGGCTCCCAGACTGCGCCCTGGTCGTGTTGAACCATGAGCGTTGTCTATGCACATTTAGGGTAGCCGTTTGCGCGTGGAATAGTGCAATGAATCTCGGTCAAGAGACGGTTGGGCGCTGCATTGAAGGCCGGCACAGACGCTAAGACTGGGTGATCAGCCAACGCAAGTCCGCTAAGTTGGGCAGACAGCAAGGCGAAGGGGAGCCCCGTTCCGGACTGAAAGGCCGCAGCATATGCTGTGACGGAAACTAGTAGGGTGGCGACGTGTGCGCCGAGAGAGAGAGAGACGGAGTAAATAATGTCCAAACGGAAGAGAGACCTGGCAAGTGTAATTGATAGAGCGCGAGCCTACTCGCCATAAGCCCGCTCCACTGCCATTCCTCTGATCCAATGAGACTAAAATCTCTCTCCTTCTGCTCCAGCCATTGCAGGGCAGGGAAGCGACGGCAATTTTGGTTGTTGTTTTGAATGCCGCGCTTTGCTTCACAGAGGCGCTCCGCTGGGGGGCGGAAGATATTTCACACCGAATATGTGTGTGAAGGCACCCTCTCCCCTTAATATAGTGAAATAGTGCAATCCAGCATACAAGGTCGGACGATAGGACATTCACCGTACCGCACCTCGAGAGTGGATGTTGGGTAAGGTTAAAACCGGACTGTTCGCAGACAGCCG